>NW_007249803.1:0-476 GCF_000164805.1 Carlito syrichta | reverse complement strand
CCGGAGCCCTCTCCTCGCGCGGGCCCCGCCGGGCCATCCAATCGCGCCCCCCACCCTCGATCTCAAGCCACCGTGGAGCTCTGCCGCCTCGAAACGTTCACTGCGAGCGGAATAGGAATGAAGAGACAGGGCAAGATGGCGACGGCATAGGTGAACTGGTGAGATTCTCTGAACGGACCAAGAATGCATACTACTGAATAGACAGACTGTAAAGCAGAGGGAAAAGTGAAAAAAGCCAGAAGACCCTCATAAGGAAGAACAGGTCATTGCAGAAGAGAAATAAAAGCAACCCCACTTTCCCTCAAAAACAGAATTGAAGAGGGGGAGGGAAAGGGGGAGAGGGAGAAAAATCTACAAAAATGAAGAAAAACCAAAAGAAGAGTATGGGTCTCTCCCAGACGCCTGGAAGAGCAGACACTGAGAAAACTGACTTTGGAATACAAACAATGAAAAAGTCCCCAGAATGAAGGGTCTCA
>NW_007249802.1:106424-106794 GCF_000164805.1 Carlito syrichta | reverse complement strand
CCTACTGGCCCCCACGAGTGCCTCGTGGGGGTGCGTCTCCGTGCCCCAGCCCGGGCACCGCAGCCCTGCCAGGCGCGGCCCAGGCCCTGGCACGCTGCACACGCCCTCCCTGCATGGGAAAGCCTTACATAACACAGTCCTCTGCACACACCCTAAGCACGCTGCTTTTCCAACCCCAGGCAGGGCAGGACCTCGCCCCCCGCCCTCTCTCCTGGCGCGCCCCGCTCGAGCCGAGGGGTCCAGGGAGTGCAGCTAAGCCCTCTTCCTACTCCAGGCCCGGCTCCTGCCCCCACCTCCCCCACACAGCCCCTTCCGCCTCCCCTCTGCCCCTCACCACTCCTCCTCGAGCTCTGGTTTGAATTAGTCACCG
>NW_007249802.1:102997-105030 GCF_000164805.1 Carlito syrichta | reverse complement strand
CACTTGCGAGACGCTGGGTTTCCCAGTTTACAGCCATTTCCCACAGCCACTCCTAACTACACGGAGATTTTATTAAACGCCTAATGATGGGGTGCAGGGGCCTTCTGGCTACACACCCCCTTCCACAACCCCTTCCCCTTCTCCCCCAAGAGCCCTCTCCTCCCTCCAAGGTGGCCACCCACTGTCCACTCCAAGTCAGTTTCCCTTCTCTCCCAGATGCTGGCGAACGGAGACCCCAGGCTGGGAAACTGAGAAGACCTGGCCCCCGGCAGGAGCGTCCTCCTTGCCGCAAGATCATGAGTGGGCTGGGGCCGAGACCAGCTCAGCCCTGTCCTCTGAAATGGCAAACATGTTTACAGGCTAAAAATACCCGGCAGCCAACACTGCTGCCAGCCCCGGGGGCTGTGTCCAGGTCCAGTTTCCCGCACAGGGTACAGGCGGTGGGGGAGGGAAGAGCCGGCAGAAGGAGCCACCGACAAGCAGGCGCTCATATCATGGGCACAGAAAGGTGGAGACGCATGTATAGACATTCAGACAGGCAGAGACATGCAGAGACACATAGACAAAGCGGAGACTTGGGCACCAGCACGCGCCCCTGCATGCGTTCTCTCTCTCTCTCTCTCTCTCTCTCTCTCTGTCTCTCAGGCTCGCTCTCTCTCTCTCTCTCTCTCTCTCTCTCTCTCTTTCTCTGTCTCTCAGGCTCTCGCGCGCGCTCTCTCTCTCTTTCTCTGGCTCTCTCACTGGTTCTCGCTCTCGCTGTCTCTCACTCTCGCTCACACACACAGGTACCCAGAGAGTGACTCAACCCCACAACAGAGGTAACCACCATACTCATCATAAGCACACAAAGACTTTCTGAAGAATCTTCTCCCCAATTTTATTCTGTACTCTTTTCCTAGCATCTACCTTATTTAAAGGAAAAAAAAAAAAAAAACGGACTCGGTGGTTCAACCTGTAATCCCGCGCTTTGGGAGGCTGAGGTGAGTGAATTGCCTGAGCCCGCAGGTTCGAGGCCTGCCTGGGCAACTTGGCGAGACCTCATCTCCACAATAAATCAAAAATTAGCCCGGCGTGGTAGCGCGAACCTGTAGTTCCAGCTACTTGGAAGGCTGAGGCGGAAGGATCGCCTGCTGGAGCCCAGCAGGTGGAGGTTATGGTGGCCAGGAGTGGCCACTGCACTCCAGTCTGGGCGACAGAGTGAAACTCCAACTCAAAAAAGAAAAAAAAAGAAAGAAAGAAACCTAAACTTTTAAATTTTAGAACGTTTTTCAAAAAACAAAAACTGGACTGGGCACGGTAGTTCAAGCCTGTAATCCCAGCACTTTGGGAGGCCAAGGTGAGAGTTGCCTGAGTCTATGGGTTTGAGACCAGCCTGGATAATTTGGCGAGACCTTGTCTCCACGATAAAAAAATAAAAAATTAGCCAGGCATAGTGGTGCACATCTGTAGTTCTAGCTACTTGGAAGGCCGAGGCGGAAGGATCACCTGAGCCCAGCAGGTTGAGCTGCGGTGACTGTGAGCATGCCACTGCACTCCAGCCTGGTGACAGAGTGAGACTCCAACTCAAAAAATTTTTTTTTAATTTTTAATTTTAAAAACCAGGCCAGGCCGGGCTCGGTGGCTCAGTCTGTAATCCCAGCACTTTGGGAGGTCGAGGTAAGTGAATTGCCTGAGCCCACAGGTTCAAGACCAGCCCAGGCAACTTGGCAAGACCTCACCTCTACAATAAAAAATAATAATAATAATAAAATAAATAAAAGCCAGGCCGGATGTGGTGGCTCACACCTATAATCATAGCACTTTGGGAGACTGAGGTGAGAGGATTGCCTGAGCCTGTGGGTTTAAGACTAGCCTGGACAACTTGGTGAGACCTCATCTCTACAATAAATCAAAAAATGTACCAGGCATGGTGGCTTGTGCCTGTAGTTCCAGCTACTTGGAAGGCTGAGGCAGAAGGATCGCCTGAGCCCAGCAGGTCAAAGCTGAGGTGGCTGGGAGCGCACCACTGCCTTCCAGCCTGGGTGACAGATTGA
>NW_007249802.1:91349-102800 GCF_000164805.1 Carlito syrichta | reverse complement strand
CGACCTGCTGGGCTCTGGCGATCCTTCCGCCTCAGCCTTCCGAGTAGCCGGAATTACAAGGCATGCGCTACCACGCCCGGTTGATTTTTTTTATTTATTGTAGAGATGAGGTCTCGCTGCCCAGGCAGGTCTCGAACACGCGGGCTCAGGCAATCCATTCACCTCAGCCTCCCAAAGGTGCGGGATTACAGGCTAAACCACCGAGCCCGGCAAATTGTTATATTTTAAATAATGTTTAGTCAGTTTTTTTAAATATAAACCAAAAGTAAGATATTTTAAAAATGAAATCAATACCTCCATATGCCGAAGAGGTTAAACAATACAGGAAAGTACAGTAAGAAATAAATGTCAGCCGGGCTTGGTGGCTCAGCCTGTAATCCCGCGCCTTTGGGAGGCTGAGGTGAGTGGATTGCCTGAGCCCGCAGGTTCAAGACCCGCCTGGGCAGTGAGACCTCATCTCTACAATAAATCAAAAAATCAGCCGGCGTGGTAGCGCGTGCCTGTAATTCTGGCTACTTGGAAGGCTGAGACGGAAGGATCACTGGAGCCCAGCAGGCGAGCCTGCGGTGGCTGCAAGCGGCCACCGCGCTCCAGTCTGGGCGAACGAGTGAAACTCCAACTCAAAAAATAAATAAATAAATAAATAAATGTCTTCTCCTCCCCGACCTCAGTCCCTCTCCCCAAAAGTAACCACTGAAAACTTTACCAAGGGATTTTTAACCTTATGAAATGAATCATCATTTGGTTCCTTGAAAGAGCACATTTCCCAGGTGTTGTATTAAAATAGGAGTTGATTTACACCTAGGTTTTCGGGAAGGTAGCTATGTGACATATGCCAGGAAGACACAGTGGATCTGAAAAAGGGGATGATAGAGTGTGAGGGGTGGGAGGCCGCGGAAGGAAAGGAAGGCGAACGGCAAAGGGCGTGGACGCTGTACCTTCCCCTCAGCTGGGCTCCACTGGACCCCCCAGGCTCTAAATAGCACAGGCCACAGTCCCAGGCACAGAGCCAACTTATCTGCTCCATTGTTTGTTCTGGCCACCCTCTTTGTCAACAGGGAAGAAGGCAGGAGGGAGAGGCTGGTTTTTGGAGCAGCTCCACAGCAGGGATCGCTGTCCAGTTACTGTATTCAGGGGCAAGGGTGTCTTTGGGGGCTGGGGAAGAGGTGGAGTGGGAGAGTGGTTCTGAGGACTGGATTTTGCCCCATTTCAGGCTAGGAGGGTAGAGAAGGCACAACCTCAACCCTGCTGCTAAAAACCATGATCACAGCCGGGCTCAGTGGCTCAGCCTGTAATCCCACACCTTTGGGAGGCTGAGGAGAGTGGATTGCCCGAGCCCCCGGGTTCGAGACCTGTCTGGGCAGCGAAACCTCATCTCTACAATAAATAAAAAAAAAAAAATTAGCCGAGTGTGGTAGCGCGCGCCTGTAATTCCAGCTACTTGTAAGGCTGAGGCGGAAGGATCGCCGGAGCCCAGCAGGTCGAGGCTGCGGTGGCCAGGAGCGGCCACTGCACTCCAGTCTGCGTGACAGAGTGAGATTCCAACTCAAAAAAAAAAAACAAAAAACACCATGATCATGCAGGCTGGAACCAGAGCGTTGGGGGGGGGGCAGTTTCCTAAATCCACCTCCTCAGCCCTGGGGAAAAGGAATATTTTCAGAAGTTTTCAGTACTGTAAGTGGAGACACACACACTTAGAAAATCCCGCCCACTCTTCTCCTTCTGCCCACCACTGTAGCCCCCATCCCCAAAACTACCTTAGTGATTGTATCTGACCCTGCAGCTAGTACTCTCATATGTCAGCTCCCTGGGAGGGAGACAGTCAGTGAGCAAGTGATCTCAGAGAAGGTTCATGATTTACCTAAAGTCACACGACTCACAGAAGCTGGATGGAGCCAAAGCTCCCACTAGTATTGAAGCCCCATGAAGCAGGGCTTTTTTTTTTTTTCTCTGCTGTATGCCTCGTGTCTAGAGCAGGGACTGGCATACAGCCTCGTGTCTAGAGCAGGGACTGGCATACACATAGCATTCACTTAAGAACGTGAGTTTTATTGTTTGTTTGCTTTTGAGTCAGAGTCTCACTCTGTCGCTCAGGCTGGAGTGCAATAGCACGATCAGGGCTCACCACAGCCTCGACCTCCTGGATTCAGGCAATCCTTCCACCTCAGCCTTCCAAGTAGCTTGAATTATAGGCACATGCCATGACGCCCAGCTAATTTTTTTTTTTTGTAGAGACAAGGTCTTTCTATGTTGCCCAGGCTGGTCTTAAACTCCTAGTCTCAAGTGTTCCTCCCGCCTCAACCTCCCAAAGTGCTGGGATTACAGGTGTGAGCCACCATGACCAGCCAAGAATATGGTTTTGTTTTGTTTTGTTTGAGTTGGAGTCTCACTCTGTTGCCCAGACTGGCGTGCAGTGGCCGCTCCCAGCCACCACAGCCTCGAGGGCTCCGGCGATCCTTCTGCCTCAGCCTTCCAATTAGCTGGAACTACAGGCGCATGCTGCCATGCCCGGTTGATTTGTTGATTTATCGTAGAGATGAGGTCTCACCAAGTTGCCCAGGCGGGTCTCGAACCCGCGGGCTCAGGCAATCCACTCGCCTCAGCCTCCCAAAGCACGGGATTACAGGCTGAGCCACCAAGCCTGGCTAAGAATATGTTTTAAATAAATGAATGAACTGGAGGTATAACCGGCCCCAAAGCCCTTGCCCTTTCCACAACAGCATCCTGCATCCCACGCTGTCACAGCTTCCCCTGGTTCTTAGCTCCCAGGGAACAATTCCCCTATTTGTGAATCTCTCGTGCAACTGCACAAACATTTATAGTGTGTCCAACACTGGGCAGGGGACCTGTGGTGGTGGTGGTGGAGGTAACAGAGACCTTGGCAAAATGGAATTCCTGCCTCAAGAAGAAAATGGCTCTGCTCCCCCTTGCTCTGAACTTTGAGTTCCTTGGAGGTCCTATGCCTTGAGAAAATTGGAAGTTATCTATCTTTTCTACCAGGTCTTTTACATGCCTACCCCCCCATACATACACACTATGTTTTAGTTATGAGTTCCTTTTGCCGGGTGTGGTGTCTCAAGCCACATACCTATAATCCCAGCACTTGGGGAGGTGGAGGTGAGAGGATTGCCTAAGTCCAGGGGTTCAAGACTAGCCTGGGCAACTTGGCAAGACCTCATCTCTACAATAAATCAAAAAATTAGCTGGGCATGATGGCACGAGCCTATGGTTTCAGCTACTTGGAAGACTGAGGCAGAAGGATCACCTGAGCCCAGGAAGTCGAGGCTGTGGTGGCCATGAGTGTGCCAGTGCACTCCAGCCTGGGCAAGAGTGAAATTCCAACTAAAAAAAAAAAAAAAGAATCCCTTTGGTCCCAACATTGAAAAAAATTCTCTGTCTTCTCAAAGGTTTAGACTCCTCTGTCAAAATAAAGGCTATCCTCATATCAGGGAGGTCAGCCCTGCCACTGGCCACCACCACCCTTCAGAGGCAGTCCCTACCACAGTCCTCCAGACTCACTGGCAAAGCTGGATGAGCTCTAGTACTCGTCATCATTGGGATACCCCAGCTTCCCTAGAAGTGACGCTCCTTCCCCGGGGGTTCCCTGATATGTACGTGTGGTGTGTATGTGTGTATGTGTAATGAACCTTGGGCTCTTCTGTTGCCAGGCAACATGCCTCTGTTTTGTTCCTATTATGCCTGTTTCCATAGTAACCACAAAGGGGAGCTCTGTGGGCAGGGCTTTTGCCAGGGGATTCCCCTTCTCCTCCCTTCTCCCCACAGTCCTCTTTTCAGAAATCAGCATATTATAGGGGAAGAAAAGAGGTTGACTGCTCAAAGGGTAATCTCAGTTTTCAAACTCTGATCCCAGAAAGGAAGCGAAATGGGCAGTCTGTTTGCAGTCTCTAGAAGCCTAAGAGTTCTTTTGCATGTCATTCTTAGACACAGAGAAATGACTGTTAACCCTTCTTAGCGCCATCCAGGATCTTCTAGACCCCACCTCCGCCCCATACACACACCAGCCCAGGGATTAGAATCCATGCCAAACACACCCTTCTCTATCATTTTCATCACTTCCTAATCTGTCATCTTCCCCAGTCTAACAGCAAACCCATTGGGTAATTTGGAAGCTATACATTATTTCCTAAGCAATGCCGCCTCCTAACCATAACTCAACATATGAAGCCAAATAAAATCATCCTTCCCTATCTCAGTTCAAAACCCAGCCTGTATTGAATGAAACCTCAAGCTTCAGTAAGGAGTTCCTGAGTTACTCAAATCAGAGAGCCCTGATACCTGGAAACTCTCCCATTACACTCAGTCCTAATGAAATCTTCGGGCCCAAGCAGAACCCAAGTTACAGCTGGCTAAAGAACAAAACACACGTGGTTCTGTCTCCAGAGTACCATCTGGGAGGAAAGATGGCAAAGAAAGACTGTCCAGGCAGGCAAAAGGGAATGGAAGTGGGCCAGGAGAGGGGGCAGGTGAACACACCGGCCATGGCCGGATTCTAGGCAGTAGTGGGAGACACGGTTGCAGGTATGGGACGTGGACCTGAGATTAAGGAAAAGTAGTGACAAAACGTGACTGCATGAGACTGCAAAGGAAGGAGGGAGGGAGAGAGAGACAACAGAAGAGCTTAGCCCTGAATGCAGACTGGGCGAGCTTAGTCGTAAATAGGAGCTGAGGGAGGGAGACTGAGTGAATGGAGCAGCCAACGCCCTGCTGGCTCCCCTCCCCAGCAGGGAGCAGGGAGGGAGGGGCCGAGAAAGAGGGGACCACCACCTCCTCACTCCTTTCTTGGAATCTGCTTTTCTCTTGTCTTCCCACTTCCTCTGCCTTTCCCTGAGTTTCCTGGGGAAAGAGGGACCAGTCTGAGTTTTCCTCCCTCCTCTGCTTACACTCCCCAAGTCCAGTTTAAGGAGATCAGGCTGCGCAGGGAAGGAAGGGCCCAGACTGCCCAGAGCCTGAGTCACCACATAGTTGAGGTTCCTGTCACTCGAAGTCCCGCCTCTGCTACACCCTGTGCCCTCTGCTCGCCCCAGGACTTGGATCGCTACAGCTGACCCTGCCCCAGGGCTGGCTCTACTTCTCTGCTTCTTAGCACTGAGCTCCCAGCCCCTGGAAGCCTTTAGATGCCTCTCCCGGCTCCTCCACACCTGGTGTGCTGTGTC
The DNA here is from genome assembly GCF_000164805.1 of Carlito syrichta. NCBI lineage: Eukaryota > Metazoa > Chordata > Mammalia > Primates > Tarsiidae > Carlito > Carlito syrichta. Next base: position 97,626 of record NW_007249802.1, on the reverse strand, counting down.
CGCCATACTTCCTCAGCTTTTAAGGAAAGCATTCCCCTGTTCCTCTCAGGAGCCAAAGTGGCTCAGTGAATGGCTGCAAGGATTGTAGGAAGGCTTGGCTGTACCCTTGATAAGTCACTTCCCCTTTCTGGGCTCCAGTTTCCTCACTGGTAAAATGAAGGATGATTAGAGATGCCCTTTCTGGCAATTTCCTGCACGAGGAACATTCTGTAAGTCTGAGTCAAAGAGATGGACAGCTGCTATTGAAGAGTGGGATAAAAGGGGTGGGAGGGTGGGGCAGGATAGCCAACACCCTAGGCAACTCAGTGACTCAGGTCTCACACGGAGGAGGACTGGCCAGAAAGCACCCCACAGCTTCCCTGTGAGTCAGGGGAAATGCGGATCTTCCTGAAGGATGCCTGGCCAGGGTTCCGCTACAACCATCTCCCCTCACACCTAGAAAGTCTTCAAGCCCAGGGCAACCCCCACTTCCTGGGATGTGTGCCCTAAGCTCGTCATTCTCCGGCCCCACTTTCCCCAGCCCCACCCCCATGGCCTGCTCAGCTGCTTTGCCCCTCCTGCCTGACCTTGGCAGCCCTTCTTCCCTCAACTCTACAGCCCTCCTTACCCATGACAGCTCCCCCTGCCCTACTGTGTTCCCTCGTTTACCTCTTGGCTCTGCCCATCCTCACTCTCCACCCCCTCCCAGCAGAGCCAGCCAGATGATTGCAAAAGGGCTGAGCCAGCAGAGCGGCCTTCACATGACAGCTGTTCCTGCTGCGGAGGGGAGGGGGCAGCTGGAAGTAGAGGCACACTTCATGGGAGATCCTATCAGAAATAGCCCCAAGCCCCGAGTGGCCATCCAGCGGAGCTGCACACCCACTGCCCATTGTGTTAAAAAGGTAGAGTCCATAGGCTTCCCTTGGAATCCTGAAGAAATCAAGAAAACAAAAAAGGAAGAAGGGAGGAGCAACAGAGAAGAAAAGAGCCCAGGAACATTGAGGGTCACCAGGGACATCTTTGCCACTGAGCCACTACCACCTGCCCACGGCATTCTCCCGCTATGAGATTCAAGCGAATCAAGTGCTACTCGCCAGCACCCCCCACTCCACCCATCCCTTGGGTGCTGAGGCACTGGGACACCCCTGTAAACGACAGCCTCCTCTGGGAGCTATGCCAGCCTGACTAGAGCAAACAGACAGGAGCAGGTGGCATATTTTCTCTAACCTTTCAGGAGCGCCAATGTTTCAGCTCCACTGCATCAGGCAAAGAGAACAGGGTGGGAACCCCAAATTACATTCAGAGGACCACAGCAAGCTGGGGAAGTTACGGTGCCCTGTAGGCACACTGGTTGGGGAGCAAAAGCACCTACAAAAATTCATTTGATGTGTGTGGAGGGAAAGTTCTGAGGTAAGGACAAAGTGCCGGTTGCCATGAAAACCACAGTATTAATTTCAGAAATGACTGGGCGGAACCTCCAAAGCACTTCATTCCTTTCCCTTCAACATTCTGGTCCCCCGCCCCTTGCAAAAGGGGAAGTGGCACATTTGGGGCATGTGGGCAGCTGGTGGGCTGGGTCTGACCCAGGGAGAGCAGCAGCTGTCCAGCTCCAGCTCAAAGCAGACATGAAAAAAATGAGACACTCTAGATCTTTCTTGGAAGAGATTTAGACTTTTAACTTTTTAATAAGTGACTTAAGCAGAAGAGCCAAGGAAGCTAAAATAAATAGCTGCTTATAACCAGTATCTACCAGTTTATCTACAAATTAACCAAGTCTCAGCCCTTCCAATTCACACTCCAGGCTCTGTAAAGATTTTATCTGAGTCAACTGCAACCCTGAGCCCGACACCACCTCCAGTTTCTTCCAACCTCCCTTTCTGAAGGTTCTGAGATTTTGCCCAGTAAGGGGTAAAATAATAGCCTCTTCTTTCCCTTATGCTGTTTTCCAAGATCATGCTCTGTTCTCAATCCCTGATCCATTCACAACACTCCCTTCCCTTCCCCCCCACCCCCAGCCTCTGTGGCACATGCTGGACTGTTGGCATCAAGACCACCAGCTCTAGGTGGTGCTTGGGTGGCACAAGGCTCCTTGGCACCTAGAGAAAACTTCCTAGCAGCCAGAGATATCTGCAGGCACAGACTCTGATTGGCTGCCCAGCAGGGAAAGGCCAGGTTCCAGCCAACCATGCGGGGGCCCAGCTGGGATGGGTGGAGGGGGGAGGCAAGAGTCCCCAGTGCAGTGACTCAGGCCTCCCCAGGGCAGGGCAGGGACAGAAAGAACTCCAGATGTGCTTCCCTTTTTTTCCTGCCCTGTCTGCCACTAGAAGCTCCCGTTAACCTCTTCTCTGCCCACCATAGCAAAGAGGTCTGCCCATCCACCCTCAACAGCCCAGCCTTCCTAGGCCCACAACCTCTCCCCTTGGGGGTACTACCTTACCTCCCACTTGTACTGGCCCTCCCCAAAGTGCAAGTTTGGTCTCCTGCAACAACCTGGCTATCTTTACTCTGCACCCTACAGCCAGAGCTAGAGGCAGGGGAGGCAGGATGTGTAGATGAGTCACTCTTCCTGCAGGTTCAGAGGGAGGTTAGGTGGTGAGGGTCCGCCCCATCCCCCACCCAGACCTGCCCAGTCCACATGGGCTGCCAGGCCCACTGCTGCTGCTCGGTCCACCCAGCAGAACCCCACCCTTCACAGTTGGGCCTCCCTCCTGCGCCTCAGACCTGCCCCTCAAACCTAAATCTATTTGTCCAACTTTACCTCTCCTGCCACTAAGATTTTTAAGGTCTTAGCCTCCTCAGTAGCTAGGATTACAGATGCATACCACCACACCAAGCTACTTTTGTAGAGATGGGGTCTCACTATGGTGCCTAGGCTGGTCTCAATCTCAGCCTCAAATGATCCTTCAACCTTGGCTTCCAAAAAGTACTAGGGACTGGAAAGAGTAACACCATGATAGTGTTGGTCACACAAGAACAGAAGGGGGTGTGGTACAAAATGGAACTTGGGAGGAGTCTGACAGGTTTGGCGAGGCCCTAGACTCAAGCTAAGGGCACATCTCAAGCCAGCATCTAGCACTTTTTAGAGATGGGGTCTCACTATGTACCCAGGCTGGAGTGCAGTGGCTATTCACAGGTGGAATCATAGCTCACTGCAACCTCGGGACTCCTAGCCTTGAGGTATCCTCCCCGCTCAGCCTCCCAAGTAGCTACAAATACTTGGGAGCTGGGAATACGCCTCCACACCTTGCTACATCTAGCACTGTCAGAACCAAGGAGAGCCCAGAATGCTCAGAAGAAAGGAATCAGGTTTGGACCCAGCTCAAGATGAGTTGCCAGGGAACAGAGTCCGAGCAAGAACGAACCCATCCTCACCCATCTGGGTTTGAAACCACAACTTTTATCTGCCCCATTTCACAGAATTCCAACTGCAGGTCAAAGTGCTCAGCTACAGATGACAGCCCTATTCCCTCCCAAGCTTCCAGTCCCTTGTGTGCACCTGGTAAGGTCACCTTCTCCCCCTCCCAAGCAAAGAGCCTTCTTGTGTGTCTGGACTAGGGGTGGCTTACAAAACCGTAAGCCCAGGCACCAAAGGCAGTCATGACTGTTTCTGCCTATACCTAAAATTGTGATTCAAACTCGAAGTTTCCAATTTCACCTGAGCTATTAAATTTACAGGGAGATCTTCATTGCTCTTCAGAAAGAAACAAACAGAAGGGCAAAAATCTCTGAAAAGGGCATAATAATATAAACATTAAGTTCAAAGGGGAAGAGTAACCATTGGTTCTAAGCAGGGTATCATGACTACTAAACAGTCTAGGAGGCAGCAGGGTGTGAGTAAAGGCTTCAAGAATGACATCCAAACTGGATACATCTGTAGTTCCAGCTACTTGGGAGGCTGAGGCAGGAGGATGGATTACTTGAGTGTAGGACAAGGCTACAGTGAGCTATTGATTGTGCCTGTGAATAGCCACTGCACTCCAGCCTTAGCAACACAGTAAGACCCTGTCTCTAAATAAAGTTTAGTTTTAAATTATTTCCCCTGACCCATTCCCATTTCTACAAAAAAACCACTAACTAAATAAAGTGACAACTGCTGGATTCAAAATGTCTCTACCACTTATGGCAGCTATTTTCTGCCCTTACTGGGAAAAGTCTTGAAATCTAGTCCCTAAACCTAGTTATGCTGAGTGTGGTGACTCACACCTGTAATCCCAGCACTTTGGGAGGCCAAGGCAAGAGGATTGCCTGAACCCAGGGGTTTGAGACCACCCGAGGTGGCGAGACCTCATCTTTACAATAAATCAAGAAAAATTAGCCAGGTGCAGTGGTACAAGCCTGTAGTTCCAGCTACTTCCAAGGCTGAGGCCAAAGTATTGCCTGAGCCCAGTAAGTCAAGGCTGTGGTAGCTGCAAGTATGCCACTGCACTCCAGCCTAGGCAACAAGTGAGACTCTGACTCAAAAAAAAAAAAAAGGTAGTTACAAAGTTCCATATTACTACCCACCCAAACAGTTTCAACCTTTCCTAGTTAGAAAACAGTCATCACCACAGGTGGCAGGGCAATAAAATCACAACTGAGAACAGGTCTCGATTTCTGTCTTCTGAAATCTTCTTTCCTGCAGACATAGGAAACGCCCTGCTTCAATGTATCTATTCACTCCCCTTTGAAGAAGGCACCACTCACAAAGGAGGCAGGACAGGAAAAGCTTCAATGTTCAGTTTCCTTTAATGACCCCCATCTCCCTGAATGGCAGGTGCAGGCAGCTAGGCGATGGCAAGAGAAGTTCACTTGAAGATCTTGCCCTGATTGAAGGCTTTGCCCACATGCTGGAAGGTCCCCTCCCAGGAAAAGTACTCTTGCACCAGTGTCTGGGCCTCCTCGCTGCCAGGATCCAGTTTCCGCCATGTATATGACTCGTAGTCCACCTGCCAATCTGGACTCAGCTGGGGACAAAAAGTCAGCAAAGTATGTGGTCAGATTACAGGATACTATCCCACACCTGTGTTACTTCCAACTCAAACATGTGTCATCAGATCCCAAGACTCCTGTGAATGGGAACAGCACCTTTCTATACACATTACCGATCTCTCCTGAATGCCTCTCTGCCCAGGCATAAAACAGTGATTCTCATATCTCTGCCCTACCCTAGAGACTCCTCCCTTCCACCTTCCTCACCGGAAAGGCAAGCTCCTGGCCTCGAAAGACCCAGACTCCTGAAATGGAGCTGCTATTGTTGGTTCCAAAGAGGATGACACTGGCAAAGGCATTCTTCCTCAGCTTGTCCAATCGCTGGAACATTCCTGAAGAGGCAAGGGAGAACATTCAGCCTTTGGAATCACATCACCCACTAATTTTTTCTCCTTTCTCTTTCAGACCCATCCTCTTCTTACCAGTGATGAGGTTGCAACTCATAAAGGTCTGGGTGAGCTCTTCAGGGAAGCGGTACTCAGAATACCACAGGGACCAGCCATCCTTATCAAAGTGCTCCCAAAAATATGGCAGTGCCACAGTGTGTGTGTCCTCGTTGGAGTACTTGCGCTTAAATTCATCCAACACAAAGGTACTAAGAGGAAGAAAGTGAAAGGTCAATAAGGAGAACGGTTGCCAAACTCAGAGAAGCTGAGGATGCTTTCACTCAAGATTTACTGGTTTAAAAGGAGCAGTCACTGTGCTGGCAGCTGTGTATACCCTAATAAGAGAGCGGAAAGGATATCGACAGGGGCCTACGACTTCCCTCTGTGTAAGTATGCCAGGCACATAGAGGGTGCCACCCAAAGGGGCCCTCCTGAGATCTGCCCCAGGAAGGGCATAGCTAACTGCTGCCCCCAGGTGGAGACACAGCATGAGGACTCTCATTTCTGTTCAGCCTCTGAAGGGGGCTGTTTCCCATGAGCCACATTCAGTCACCGACTCATCCAAGTCTCTTCCTCTCCTCGCCCATCACATGGGCCTCTTCAGGTTACACAAGCTGTAACAGGAATGCAAGCAGGAAATATCTTCAAAGGGCTGCCACCCCAAATCTTACATCCATGCCCTTTAGCCCCTTCTCTGCCCAGAAACAAGTTTTGATGCTGAAGAGTCCTTCAGCTGAGGTTGCCTTAGAAGCAATCTGGCTTGCTGAGCCAAGAATGCCAGCAACAATATGGGAAAGGTCACTTCCCCATGGTCGGGATTCTATTTTATTTCTTTTTTTTTTTTTGAGTTGGGGTCTCACTCTGTCACCCAGACTGGAGTGCTTCCGGCCACCGCAGCCTCGACCTGCTGGGCTCTGGTAATCCTTCTGCCTCAGCCTTCCAAG
>NW_007249802.1:64794-91329 GCF_000164805.1 Carlito syrichta | reverse complement strand
TGAAATCTAGTCCCTAAACTAGTTATGCTGAGTGTGGTGACTCACACCTGTATCCCAGCACTTTGGGAGACCAAGGCAAGAGGATTGCTGAACCCAGGGGTTTGAGACCACCCGAGGTGGCGAGACCTCATCTTTACAATAAATCAAGAAATATTAGCCAGGTGCAGTGGTACAAGCCTGTACTTCCAGCTACTTCCAAGGCTGAGGCCAAAGTATTGCCTGAGCCCAGTAGGTCAAGGCTGTGGTAGCTCCAAGTATGCCACTGCACTCCAGCCTGGGCAACAAGTGAGACTCTGACTCAAAAAAAAAAAAGGTAGTTACAAAGTTCCATATTACTACCCACCCAAACAGTTTCAACCTTTCCTAGTTAGAAAACAGTCATCACCACAGGTGGCAGGGCAATAAAATCACAACTGAGAACAGGTCTTGATTTCTGTCTTCTGAAATCTTCTTTCCTACAGACACAGAAAACACCCTGCTTCAATGTATCTATTCACTCCCCTTTGAAGAAGGCACCACTCACAAAGGAGGCAGGACAGGAAAAGCTTCAATGTTCAGTTTCCTTTAATGACCCCCATCTCCCTGAATGGCAGGTGCAGGCAGTTAGGCGATGGCAAGAGAAGTTCACTTGAAGATCTTGCCCTGATTGAAGGCTTTGCCCACATGCTGGAAGGTCCCCTCCCAGGAAAAGTACTCTCGCACCAGTGTCTGGGCCTCCTTGCTGCCAGGATCCAGTTTCAGGCGCACGCTACCACTATTTTATTTCTTTCCAATTATAAAAATACACACTGACTGAAGAAAAGCATCTATACTGCCAATGCACAGGATAACTAATTAATCTCTTCATGTATTTTCCTCTGGCCTTTGATTTTCCAAAGACACAGCCATGATATATGTTTTGTGCCTTATACTTTGTTAATAGTGTAATGGGTTTTATTTTTTTAAGAGTTGGAGTCTCACTCTGTCACCCAGACTGGAGTGCAGTGGCATGCTCCCAGCCACTGCAGCCTTGACCTGCTGGGCTCCGGAGATCCTGCCTCAGCCTTCCAAGCAGCCAGAACTACAGGTGTGTGCTACCATGCCCGGCTAACTTTTTTGATTTATTGTAGAGATGAAGTCTTACCAAGTTACCCAGGCTGTTCTCAAGCCCATGGGCTCAGGCAATCCTTTCACCTCGGCCTCCCAAAGTGCTGGGATTATTAGGAGTGAACCACCAAGTCAGGTCTTTTTTTTTTTTTTAAGTCAGGGTCTCATTCTGTTGCCTAGGCTGGAGTGTACTGGAACTCATAGCCACAACAGCCTCAATTTACTCAACTCAGTCTCTGCCTGAGACTTCCAAGTAGCTAGAACTACAGACATGCACCATCACATGTGGCTATTTGTTAAAAAAAATTTTTTATTGTAGAGATGAGGCTGGTTTGAAAACCTCCGGGCTCAGGCAATCCTCTTATCTCCACCTCCATAAAGTGTTGGGATTACAGGCGTGAGCCATCATGCCTAACCATACTTTTTTTTTTTTTTTGAATTGGAGTCTCACTCTGTCACCATACTTTTAAGAATTCTTTGCACTGGGCAACTTGAGACCTCATCTCTACAATAAATAAAAAATTAGCCAGGCTTGGTGGCTCAGCCTATAATCCTGTGCTTTGGGAGGCTGTGGGAGTGGTAGTGTGTGCCTGTAATTCCGGCTACTCGGAAGGCTGAGGCGGAAGGATTGCCGGAGCCCAGCAGGTTGAGGCTGAGCGACAGAATGAGACTCCAACTCAAAACATATATATTAGCCAAGCGTGGTGGTGCATGTCTGTAGTTCCAGCTACTTAGAAGGTTGGGGCAGAAGGATCACCTGAATCCAGCAGGTTGAGGATGCGGTGGCCAGAAGTATGCCACTGCACTACAGCCTGGGCAACAGAGTGAGATTCCGACTTAAAAAAAAAAAAATTAGCCAGGCACAGTGGCATGTGCCTACAGTCCCACAACTACCTGGAAGGTTGAGGAAGAAAAATCATCTGAGTCCAGAATGAGGTTGCACTGAGTTGTGACCAATAAATAAACTAAATGCTAGGGGAAAGCATTTTTGGCAGCCCTGTATGGCAACATGGCACTGGAAAAAAATAGGCATTAATAAACATTCCCAAAAGCAAATAAGAAAATGCAAAGATAGCCGGGTTCGGTGGCTCAGCCTGTAATCCCGCACCTTGGGAGGCTGAGGTATGAGTGGATTGCCTGAGCCCGCGGGTTCAAGACCCGCCTGGGCAACTTGGTGAGACCTCATCTCTACAATAAATCAAAAAATTAGCCAGGCGTGGTAGCGTGCACCTGTAATTCCAGCTACTTGGAAGGCTGAGGCGGAAGGATCACCGGAGCCCAGCAGGTCAAGGCTGCAGTGGCTTGGAGCATGCCACTGCACTCCAGTCTGGGCGACAGAGTGAGACTCCAACTCAAAAAAAAAAAAAAGAAAGAAAATGCAAAGCCAGGTGCAGTGGCTCACACCTGTAACCCCAGCACATTGGGAGCCAGAAGCGAGAGGATTGCCTGAGCCCAGGGGTTTGAGACTATCCTGGGTAACATGGTGAGATCCAGTCTCTACAATCAAAAAAAATTAGCCGGGCTTGGTGGCATGCACCTGTAGTTCCAGCTACTTGGAAGCCTGAGGCAGAAGGATCACTTGAGCCCAGCAGGTCAAGGCTGTGGTAGCCATTGAGTGCCACTGCCCTCCAGCCTGGGTGACAGAGTGAGACTGACTCAAAAAAAAAAGAGGAAAATGCAAAGCTTATTAAAGATTGTTCCCTGTTTATTTTTCCCTATTGTATATGAAAATCTCTAGCAGCCGGGCTCGGTGGCTCAGCCTATAATCCCGCGCCTTTGGGAGGCTGAGGTGAGTAGATTGCCTGAGCCCGCAGGTTCGAGACCCGCCTTGGCAGCGAGACCTCATCTCTACAATAAATCAAAAAAATCAGCTGGGCATGGTAGTGCATGCCTGTAATTCCGGCTACTCGGAAGGCTGAGGCAGAAGGATCGCCGGAGCCCAGCAGGCAAGGCTGCGGTGGCCGGGAGCGGCTACTGCACTCTAGTCTGGGCGACCGAGTGAGACTCCAACTCAAAAAAAAAGAAAATCTCTAGCTAATAATTAACAGTGTCTGTGTTACAACAGCATGTAATTTGGGTTAATTACCAAGGTCTTTTTATGAGACCCAAAAAACACCAGAATTATCTTTTGGAGGGCAGCAGTACACTCAAAATTTGTTCTTCTACATCAGTCAACCAAAGTCTTTAATCTGGAAGTTTGGTTTTTTTTGAGTTGGAGTCTCACTCTGTCACCCAGACTGGAGTGCAGTGGCATGCTCCCCGCCACCGCAGCCTCGACCTGCTGGGTTCCAGAGATCCATCCACCTCAGCCTTCCAAGTAGCTGGAACTACAGGTGTGTGCTACCACGCCCATCTAATTTTTTTTAAATTTATTGTAGAGATGAGGTCTCTCTACAATACCTGCCCAGGTAGGTCTCGAACCCGTGGGCTCAAGGCAATCCACTCACCTCAGCCTCCCAAAGTGCGGGATTACAGGTTGAGCCACCGAGCCCAGCTAATCTGGAAGTTTTGAGAAGATTGTGTTGTGACTTGCAGAAGAAACATCCTGAGTTGTGGCAAACAGTTCTACCACCATGACAATGCATTTGCCTAAACTGCACTGAGTGTTTAGCAGTTTTTGACCAAAACTAGAATGACCCCAGTGTCCTACCCATCCTATTCACCAACTTTTTTTTGTTTCCCCACATGGAAAAAGTCCTCAAAGGGAACTGTTTTGGCGATGTGGAAGAGGTGAAACAAAAAATGGCAGAAGCACTTTTTAAATAAAAGGCATCAAAATTGACATGTTCAAAAACTGTTTTAGCAGTGGAAAAAGCATCTCAATAGGTGTATTGCATTAAACAGAGTACTTTCAAAGTGACCGAAGCTTAAATATGTAAGAATGCACAATTTTTAATAAATTCCAGGTATTTTTGGATCTTCCCTCACATACACATGAAAAATCCCGCTCATTCTTAACCTCTGTGCTAAGTTCAAGGTAAATAACTTTAGCTTAAAAAAAAAAAAACATTTTTTCATCTGGATAGAGCCTTCTCAGTCTTGTACAAAGTACCCAGGAGTAAGGACTCTCAGCTACACCCAAGGTTGCTTCTGTCCATCAGTGTGATGCTTATAATCCATAACTCTAAGCACAGCTATAGTGTCCCTCACCAGCGGGTGCTCCTTCATGCTAGTCACTCCCACCAGTTTGATATCCCATATGAAAATCTTTACAAGGCCAGGCGCAGTGGCTCACGCCTATAAACCCAGCACTTTGGGAGGCCTAGGTGAGAGGATTGCCTGAGCCCGAAGGTTCGAGACCAGCCTGGGCAACTTGGTGAGACCTCATCTTTACAATAGATATTTAAAATATTAGCCAGGCATGGTGGCGTGTGCCTGTAGTTCCAGCTACCTGGAAGGCTGAGGCAAGAAGGATCGCCTGAGCCCAGCAGGTCGAGGCTGCGGTGGCCAGGAGTGTACTACTGGCCTCCAGCCTGGCTGACAGAGGGAGACTTCAATTCGAAAACAAACAAAAAAAGAAAAACGTTACAAAATAGGAGAGGTCCAATGTGAACCCTAATAGACCAAATAGTGAAAGGATGGATGACTTTGGAAATGGCAGAGTGGAAGGGAAGGTGCAGGGAAAAGAGGAGTTTCAAAGCAAAGTCATCATAGAATATATGCTTCTCACATGGCTTATGGCTTGAATGCCCAATAAAATGACCCAGGGCAGTGACAGAAAAGAATTGGGTGAGCACTGGGTATCCCATTTTTCTTTACACCACAATCTCCCACCCCCTTTCTTTTTGAGTCAGAGTCTCACTCTGTTGCCCAGACTACAGTGCAGTGAATGGCATGCTTCTAAGTAGCTGGAACTACAGGCCACCATGCCTGGCTAATTTTTTTGATTTATTGTAGAGACGAGGTCTCACCATGTGTCCAGGCTGGTCTCAAATCCGCAGGCTTGGGCATTCTTCTTGCCTTGGCCTCTCAAAAGTGCTGAGGCGACCATGAGGCCTTTCAAAAGGCGTGAACCACCGTGCCCGGCAACAATCTCCCTTTTACCATATCTTTTCTTCTAAGAACGCCTATATTTACTGAAAAGAAGACACAGGTGAACACCCTGTCTACTTTCTTCTCCTTGGGTGTTCAACTCTCCCCAACTGTAAAAACAATGATCTAGACAGACACTATGTAGCCATAATCACCCTTTCTCTTAGTGGGAAATAATTTTTGTCCAGTCTGATTCATCAAAACAGGAAAAAAAAAACAAAGGATCTTGCTCGGGCGTCCACTGCCTCAGCACAGCCAGCCTTGAAGAGTGGACATGAGGCTCTCTGCACATCTCCTGTTAGTTTTCAGAGCTTTCAAATTCTCTGAACAAGCACACTCAAGACCAATCTATATCTAAACCAAATTCTGTTCCTGTCTCTTTTTTTGCTAGGATGGAAACCCCAATATTCCTGAATACCGGATGCACTTGGAACTTACTGTCTACATTCAAAATATGTCCAATTCTTGATCATCAGACCAGGAAGTTGCTCTATTTGCAATTAAAACATACATTTCTCCAGGCATGGTGGCTCACACCTGTAATTCCAGAACTTTGGGAGGATGAGGCGAGAGGACTACCTAAGCCCAGGGGCTTGAGACCAGCCTGGGCAATTTGGCGAGACCACATCTCTACAAAAAACTAAGAAATTAGCTAGGTGTGGTGGCGTGTGCAGGTAGTTCTCATTACTTGGAAGGCTGACATGGAAAGATCACCTGTGCCCAGCAGGTCAAGGCTGCGGTGGCTGTGAGCATGCCACTACACTCCAACCTGGGCAACAGAGTGAGACTTTGACTCAAAAAGAACCCCTCCATATACAAAACAAACAAAACAGAATTTCAATTTTATATGGACAATCTAAAAAATTCTAGCTCTACGAGTGTGAGGGGAGCATACAAGGTGAGACCAGGCCCTCTCAGGCCCCACACCCCCCACCCTCCAATATCCTTACCTCTTGGGCAGGTGAGCAAATGGGTCTTTGGCCTTGGGCTCAGCAGCCAGGGCCTGCTCACATTCGTCCATCTCCTCCTCAGGAGCAGGGGCAGCCGCCTTTTTCTCCTCCTTCCGCTCAGCCTGGGCCTTCTGCTTCTCTTCCCGTGAACCCTTTTCTTTTCGTGGGGTGTCCTTTTTAGGCTGGCTCTCTGCAAACTTTTTAGCTGGTGCAGGGGAAGAGAGGAAAGTGAACGAATGTCCTGCCTCTTTCCCTATCCCTCTAAAACCATGCAAAGCAAGCAGATAAAGAGGAGAACTAACGGGTGGGTCAACTAAGAAATCTAGGCTCTTGACTGCTCCACCATCAGCTCGCTGCATGTTCCTGAGCAAGGACACAACCCTCAGCAACTAAATATATGTTACATCACAACTCTATAATAGCAAATGAGAGCATATGTGTGTATACAAAGCAAACTGCACAAAACATTAGTTACTTCATGTGACACACAACATTCTGTGGGTGCCCATAACCCAAAATCCAGACAGGAAATCAAGGGATGACGAGAAGCAACCAACACCCTGGAAACATGCTTCTCTGTCCCCTCATACTTACCATCAAACTGGGCCATCTTCTCACAAAGTTTCACTTCCCCTAAGACAGCACGGAACTGGGGCTGGTTAATGCAGGTAAGGAACCAGCGGTTGGTATTGGGAAAGGCCTGGCGGAAAGAAGGCTCCAGAACCTGCCAAGACATACAGGTGGAATCAAAATCGGTGGAGAAAAAGGCCCAGAATAGTTTCATCCAGAGTGAGAGTTCCTTCTGTCCCCACCTAAGTTCCAGTTCTCCTCTATTTTCAAACCCCGCAGACAGTGGCTCCTTACAATATCCTTTTCCTCTGGAAGGCTACTTCCCATTGCTTTTTCTAATCTCGTTTTGCAATACAGTATAATTTAATGGATGCTTGGGGTCTACCTCCAATTTACTATCAATCTACCTGGTAGGAAAAATATTTAGTACCTTGCTCCTTTACAAAACCATTTCAAGTCTATTGTTTCCAATCTTTTAAACTGCAAATGTCAATAAAACTTAAAAAAAAAAAAAAGTTGGAACTCACAGAGAGCTATCAAGTACTTATCTTACCATACAAAATAATAAAAAATACTATAGGTACCTACCATCTACACTGACTGTACTATACATAGATGCTATCAATACTGTCAACTATACAACACATGTATGCTATTTTTTTTTTTGAGTCGGAGTCTCACTCTGTCGCCCAGGCTGGAGTGCAGAGGCAAGCTCCCAGCCACTGCAGCCTCGACCCGCTGGGCTCAGGCGATCCTTCTGCCTCAGCTTTCCAAGTAGCTGGAAATATAGGCACATGCCACCATGCCTGGCTAATTTTTTGATTTACTGTAGAAATGAGGTCTCACCAAGTTGCCCAGGCTGGCCTTGAACCCGTAGGCTCAGGCAATCTTCTCATCTTGGCCTCCCAAAGCACTGGAATTATAGGTGCAAGTCACCTCACCTGGCCATGTATGCTATTGATATACCATCAAACCAGAAAATAAAAAACATTCAACAGCAAAAAAGTATAATTCATTTAGAATAGTGGATAGTCCTAGCCAGGCACAGCACTTTAGAAGGTAGAGGTGAAGGATTGCCTGAGCTCAGGGGTTCAAGATCAGCCTGAGCAACAGGGTAAGCCCTCATCTCTACAATAAATAAAAAAATTAACCAGACACAGTGGCATGTGCCTGTGGTTGCAGCTACTTGGAAGGCTGAAGCAGAAGGAACATCTGAGCCCAGTAGGTAGAGCCTGCGGTGGCCATTGCCTGGGTGACAGACTCCGACTCAAAAAAAAAGAATAGCTGATAATCCTTTACATTAAACTTAAGCTTCATCAAGGACCCACTGTTGTTGTTTTTCAGTTTGCAAAGATCAGATGGGAGAAAAAAATCTTGTCATAGAGACAGAACATAGGAGTCAGGAGTACTGCTTCTGTGGTATTCGGATTCAAATTCTCCACCACTTACTAGACTCATTAAGATGATCCCAGTGAGGCCCTGGGCACAGGGTCTGGCATGCGATAGGTGCTTTTTCTTTGCTGTTATCAATTACTATTCTGGACCAGCATTGTACCAAGAGCTACTATTTGGAAACCAGCGACATCATTCTTTTTTGACCTAGTAACCTTGACAGTGATTTTACAGATAACAGGAGAAAAAGGACTAAAGGAATTCTCACACACATGCACAGTGTTTACATTAGTAAACAATGATGCCAAGACTGTGTCTGCCTCCAAAAGACCTTGATGCAAAGCTACCACTCCCTCACCTGTCTTCACAACTAAGCACAAGCAAGGATCCCAAGAAATAAGGGAACAAACTAAACTTTTTAGAAGCCAAACAAAAATTAAGGACAACAAAACATGACCCAACTTCAGAGAAGGAAAATCAAGTCATGGTCCTCAATCCTGGGCTTTCCAACCGGGATTCCTACAGGCTGTTTGTTATCCAGGTCCTCAGCAGAAAGGCTTGTTTCTAATTCCCACTGACCCATTGCCAAACGGATTCTTTACAAACTTCACCTGCTTATAGAGCCACAACAGGGTGCAGACAACTGTGATGTCAGCCAGTGTCACTCGTTCACCCACCAGAAAAGTCCTCGTCTTCAAGTGAGCATCCAACAGCCCCAGAATTCGCCTCACCTCCTCCTTTGCATTTTCAGTGGCCTGTTGATTTAAAATTATTAAACTGATCAGTAGATACCAATCCTCTTCCTTCACCCTCCCCACTAAGGAAACTATTTCATATTAAGTCCCTGCTTACCCCCACCCTTTCAATATAGTCAGATTCTAGGATCATTCTAGATGTATCACAAATGAAACTCTCCATGTCAAATTTCTTCATCGTTAGTCTGGCTTCATTTCTCACTGCACTGACAGTAAGCACTTGTTTTAGATTTTAAAGGGAACCTTAGAGGTTATTTGGTCTAATCACTTTCCTGCCATTTGGTAAAAACCCCCTACAAGCCAGTCATGATGTCTCACACTTATAATCTCAGCATTTAGGGAGGCCGAGGTGTAAGGATTGCTTGAGCCCAGGAGTTCAAGACAAGCCTGAGAAACACAGCAAGACCTTGTCTCTTAAAAACATATATATATTAATGATAATAATAATAAAATAAGCCGGGCTCGGTGGCTCAGCCTGTAATCCTGTGCTTTGGGAGGCTGAGGTGAGTGGATTGCCTGAGCCCGCAGGTTTGAGACCCGCCTGGGCAACTTGGCGTGACCTCATCTCTACAATAAATAAAAAATTAGTCGGGCGTGGTAGCGCGTGCCTATAGTTCCAGCTACTTGGAAGGCTGAGGCGGAAGGATCACCAGAGCCCAGCAGGTCAAGGCTGTGGCGGCCGGGAGCAGCCACTGCACTCCAGTCTGGGTGACAGAATGAGACTCCAACTCAAAAATAATAATAATAATAAAAAAATAAACCCCAAGAGTAATAATAATAATAATAGTAATAATAAAAAAATAAGCCCCCCAGAGCAGAAATCTCTTTGAGCACCCATGACACACACCACCCCCACAGGGTCTAACAAAGAACCCAGATACCACCAACCACCACTGCTTCAAACTTGCACCCCAAAGATTATGTCTTCTCATTGCCGACATAATCTTGGCATAATACTTTTTTCAACTTATTTTATTTCTTCCTCCCCAACACTCAGGAGGTGATGCTGTCCCTGCCCCGGCTTCTCCCCAAGTCCAAAGCTTACCTGTTTGTTGTGATGCATGATGCCCAAAGTGGGGAACACCCAGGTACTGGCTGGGGGCACTATGTCGCTATCAGCAAAGCTCACCCACTGCACCACCTGGGCCGCTGCCTCTGGAGTACTTCCACGCAACTCCTCATTGCTCACTGCAGAGGCACAACCCAAAGGTCAGAACTTTAGGGTGACGCCAACACTAACACAAGTGCCTGAGAATTCCTCCTTGTCCACTCCAGCTCATGCTTACCCCCTCCATCACCCCTCACACCTCCCTCCTGACTCTCCCATTCCCAACGTATCCCTGCAAATTACCATAGTAGGCAATGGCATTGCTCTCAAACACACAGAATCCATCGTCACCCTCAAATGCTGGAACCTGGAGACAAAGCAGTGAAAAGATAAAACACATATAATTTCTCTCCAGGCAATCCCAAGAACAGAATTGTTTTGGACAAAAATATTTATGTAAGGCTGAAACCCTCACTATCCAAATTCTTGATACTATTTGATGCTCATGAACCAAAAATCTTCAATAACTTGGTATCCCTTGTGATTTGAATTCACTAATACCTGAACTAGGAAACCGAAAGACTTGATTATGAGATATTTGTATAAAATCCCTCAATTAAATAAGCAGAAAATCAGAAACCAAATCTTATATCTATTATCTGTATAACTGGAAGTATCAGGGGGCAACCCACATAGCACTTGACTCCTCTACCCATCGCATGGTTATTTACCTATCTCTGCAAGGCCTTAGGGATAAGAATCCTGCCCATAATAAATACTTGATATATTTGCACTGAAAATACTTGGTCAAAACTCACTCTTTCCCACAAATATAGAGCACATGAATTTTATAGAAGCACTAAATACCTCAGTATTAGTTTTTACAACTACATGTGAACCTACAATTATCTCAAAATAAGCATTTTTTAAATTTTACTGAAACATTTAAGAAAATAATATGGGGGCAACCCCCTCGGACCTCCTCCCAAAGTGAGAGCTTCTCTTCCTCTTAATAAATCCTGCTTTCTCACACACAAGAAAAAAAAAGAAAGAAAGAATATGGGAACCTCCCTTTTAAAGATGGAGGTCAGACTGGGCTCGGTAGCTCAGCCTGTAATTCCAGCACTTTGGAAGGCCAAAGCGAGTGGACTGCCTGAGCCTGCGGGTTCAAGACCAGCCCAGGCAACTTGGCGAGACCTTGTCTCTACAATAAATCAAAAACTAGCTGGGTGTGGTGGCGCGCGCCTGAAGTTCCAGCTACTTGGAAGGCTGAGGCAGAAGGATCGCCTGAGCCCAATAAGTCGAGGCTGTAGTGGCTGTGAGGGTGCCACTGCACTCCAGCCTGGGCAACATCTGACTCAAAAAACCAATAAATAAAGAAAAGAAAGGAAGACAGAGAGATAGATGGAGGCCAACTCCAGAGTGATGAGCTCTTGGGGCTCCTTGAATTCTCAGAACTAAAGGCCCCTCTCCACTTCCCAACTCACCTTGCCGGCAGGAAATTTACGGAGAAATTCAGGGGTGCGGTTCGTTTGGCCAAAGTGGAAGTGGGGTGGCGCGGAGAGCACGCGGATCTGAGCCCCGCTGTACTGAGCAGCAATGAGGGCCTTGAAGGCCCTCCAGTTTTCAGGATATGTGTACAGGGTCTATACAAGAGAGATGGGGGAAAATTAATGCGAGTAGAAGTGTCCCAGTCCTACATACCACCCCCCAGGTTGACTTTCCTGAGTAATCCCATTCTACGCAACTCACTCTTTTACTATCCCTGGTGAACCAAGTCCTTCAGTAACTGTTAGATGTAATCAGAGTCCTCTGAAATATCAAGAACAGAACTACATACCGACTGCTAAATAAAGCTTGTTGACAGATTTGACCTTCCCTGAGGACATCTCTAGAAGAATTCTCTGCCCCTCAAATATCTCTCCAAGAAACCCAGAACTTCTAGCTCCATCCGACTCCATCTGCCTACAAACACACCCCTCCCTTTCCCGGGGAGCCCCGGCTTCATTCATTGATGGTTGCCTGCCTACTCTACTGCTGAGCTGCTTCCGCTTCAAAAGAAATCACCCTAAGCACACACAACGACCAAAAGATGTCCAAATTCCCTTTGGAACAGTCACACAATACAGAATGGCATACTGTTTACCTAAACCAACTCCTCTCCCTAAAAAGCCTGTCTCTCCTCGTCGCGCACACTGTCCCTCCGGTCCTGTCCCGCCGCAACGAGTTCCCTGGCATTGCCTTCTCTGTTAACTGACTAGCAGCGGACTCCAACGGACTGACTTCACTGTCTGGAAAGCCCTCTCGCTCTCAAATCTCCCCGAGAGACGACCCTTAGCCGTGCCAACCGTACCTGCCCACAAAGACCCTCCTCTTCATCCTGTCCTCGCTCCTGCCCCAACAAAACGGTCGCAGAAGTTCCGTCAGCTCGCCCAGATCCCGTCTCAAAGAAGCAATGAAACTGGGTCCCTTTTTAAGGCTTCGGACGACCCGGACCTGCTATCTCCTTTTCTCCTCTATCCTAGACCATTCCACCTCTGGTCGCAGAGAGCCCCAACCTCAGTTCCCCTCCAGGCCCTAGAAACCCTGCTCTCCAACAGTACGGCCTGTAGACCCTGGATCAGTTCCCCACCCGGCTCCAGAACTCCTCTGGCGCCGACTGGTCCAACTCAGGCAAAGGATGGCGGTGGATAGGGTGACCCGGACGATCAGAGCCGGCAAACTTACCCCAGCCGCCATGGTGATTCCGCAGAGAAAGGGGGTGGGGCTCTCGACGCTGCCGCAAAGTATGCCGCACGGGAGAGAAGGGAGGGAGGAAGAGGAGAGCCGTGGAGAAACAGCAGCCGGAAAGCGAGGACGACATAGAAGACATACGCACGACAGTTCGGTATCCAGTGGCGCTGAATCGGAAAAAGGGGGTGGGGCCTGCTGGCCGGCGCGGAAACAGCTCGCGCCGACGCAGTGGGGCTCTTGGAGGGTCCCGCCCCTCAGACACGGGAGGCCAATCAGCACTCCGACGTGGAGGTGGAAGTACGGAGGGAGGGGAGACGATGAGAAGCGGTTGGAAAAGTCGCCTCTCCGGGCTACGTGGCACAGCGGCCAGCCTCGCGTGGCGCAGGCATCCAGAGGCGTGCCCCCCGCGCCCGCTCTAACGACTTGATGGTAGGTTGTGCCAAGCCCCACATGACTGTGTGAAACTCAACGGGAGCGAGAACAACTGCTGTGTGGAGGTGGCAGTTCAAGTTCTTTTGTTCCTGCCCTGGTTTTCTTCTAGAGAAGGATGTGTATCTAGCAGGAGCCCAAGTCTGAACCCCTCTGCACAACTGAGATTTGCTAACATTACACCTTGCGACTCCAGGATGCTGTTACTGCAAGACTGGCCCGAAAAACGGAAGGGGCATAAAGGACACAGCCTGTTCCATCCACCTCCTCTGGAGGCAGGACTTGCCCCTGTGGCGGGAATGGGCCTGGGCTGACAACCTAAGAATTAACAACCTTAGTTCTGTGTTGGCGGTTTTCTTTACCCATCTCCAGGTTTGAAAAATCTCTTACCCAAATTTAATAACTGGAGGAAGCCAGACACGGTGGCACATACCTATAATCCCAGCACTTTGAGAGACCGAGGCGAGAGGATTGCATGAGCCCAGGGGTTCGAGACCAACCTGGGCAACTTGGAAAGCCCATGTCTCTACAATAAATCAAAAAATTAGCAGGACATGGTGGCCCACGCCTGTAATCCCAGCTACTTGGAAGACTGAGGCAGGATGACCTGAGCCCAGCAGATTGAGGCTATGGTGGCCATGAGCATCCCACTGCACTCCAGCCTCGGCAACAGAGTGAGACTCCAACTCAAAAAAAGAAAAACTGCATTAATATCTGGGGGAGGGGAAGGTGGATTATTAGCCGGTGGAAATTAGAGAAAACTGGAGAGTATATATAGTAAACCAGCAGTTTTATTGCCCTTTAGGTTCCATGTCTTCACTTGAGGAGATTTTGAAGTGCTTGAGGGAGGAAAACCTTTAAGAAACGATGGAGATCAGGGAACAGGCCTTGGGAATCGTGTAGCGGGGTCACAGTAAGCGTCTGGTCAGCCTGGGAGACCGATGCCACAAAGGTCAGGAGGGGCTCAGTTTCTGGCCTCTGTTCACTACCACTCAGTCCTCTCAGCTCCTGGGTTACCAGAGCCTCCGTTGCCAGCCACTCTGCTCCTGTGCCAGCACCGACTCTGCCTCCTTCCTTGGTTTGCTGCTGCAAGCGTCTCCGAACACGCCGCCGTCCCTGCCACACTCGGTGCCACAAGGCACAGCTCCAGCTCACTGAGAGTGATGTCCCCTTCCCTGCCTCCCCCCCTGATCCTCCTCTGACTGCCTCAGGTCCCTTGGGCCCCTGCTCTGCCAGGGTTGCATGGTCTGGCTGCCCCTCTTCTTCAGTGATTACATGTTTTCCGGTCATCAGGGGCGGCACCGCGGGCTGCTCAGAGCTCTGCACGGTCCATTCCTGCACCATCTCACCAACCTCTGCAACCATCTCTTCTACCCCGTCTTCACTGTGGTCCCCTGCACATCCCTGCTGCTCCTCTTGCCCCTCCTCACAGCTCTCTTTCTCTCCTAGTTTCAATCTTTTGTTTGTCCCTCCCTGGGGAGACTCCTCAGTTCCATCACCTTCTGGACACGATCTCTTGGTTCCCTGTTCTATATGGCACCCTAGTGCTTCCCTGAACATCTGGACCAGGGCAGCAGTGAGTTGCATAAAGGGAGCAGGAAGTAAGGGAATCGGCGTAACAGACTGCAGAGAGCGGTGGAAGCTGGACTGCAGAAGGGGGAGCAGCCCCCAGTCCCGACCCCGGGAGGAACGGCGCTGGTACTGGAGGCTTCGGCAGTAATTGGCTGCTATTCGGCAGCAGTTCTGTAGGCGTCCAGCCACCCGGCTGGTCACATTGGCTGCAACGTTGTGACTCAGGTCAAAGGGGTCCTGGAGATTCATTGGGCCAAGACGCAGACCCTCCCAGAGATTAGAGGGCAAGCCTCCTGCCACAGACAGTGCCTGACCCTCCCGCAGGGAGAGCAGTGAGCCATGAAGATCCCAGCAAGAGACGCAGGAGAAGAACTGGGCTAGTAGGGAACCTGGAGAAGGAGGAAGATTGGGGAAAGGGGATCACTTAGAAGCCAGAACTGAGACTGAGACACATCCTGCACCAGAGCCATTTCCTTAGCAGGACTTCCTTTTCCCTTCCAATGGGTTCAGGAGAGTCCCAAGAAGCCAGGCTGCTTTAGTCAACAAGAGGTCAAGCCTCTTTCCTCATACCCCCAGCAATGTTGTTATTCAGATGCTGCTGCCCTTGCTAGCATTGTAACCTTGAGCGAGCCACTCAAATGCTCCAAAGCATGGCTTCTTCATCTGTAAAATGTCAGTAACAGTATTAGCTATTCCACAGGGTTGCTGTGAGAACCATGCCTGGCACTCAGTGTGTGTGAGGTACTAGTCCTTCACCAGGCTCCCCAGACTCACTGAGGGGCTCCACATTGGTGCTAGGCTCCAGTCTTGAGGCATCCCTGGGGAAACTACAGTCCCAGCCATCAACTTCCACCTGTTCTTCCTCACCTGTCAAAGTATAAAAGGAAAGCATCAGCCTAGAAACAGGAAAATGGGGGAAAGAAGGTGGGGGGTAGTATGTCTAAGTGTGATGAAGAGGAGGAGAGGTGAAGCTAATGAGATAGAGAGGATGGAGGTTGGGCTACAGTACCTGCTTTCTGGGTGAGCTGGGACACAGTGGGCAACACAGGAGGGTCCCTGGTCTGAAGAAAATAGATCACGAGCAAGGTCAGGGTGTAGTTATTGAGAAGGGGGCCACTCCCTGGGTAAATAACAAATAATTCCTATTAGATCAGAGATGCTTCTGATCCTTCGTTGACAGTCTTCTCAGCTCCAGTACCCATACCTACCTCCTTTCTCACCCTCCCTGAAATCCCTGCCTTTGTCCTGATACCAACTCAGCCCCAAGTCTCTCTGATTCATTCTCACCTGACAGCCCCCAAAACTGAGCCCAGCAGCGGAGGGTGTAAACAAGGGGCCGGACTCGCCCATCCAGCTCAGAGCAGAGACTCAGGAAACGGGAGTTATGCAGGGCCAGCCTGGGATAAAGGAGGAACAAGGATATTAGAGCTTGGGGACTTCAAAAGCCTCACCTCTCATTCCAGACTTGCGTCACTGAGGCCAGATGGAATAAGGCCAAAAGAGGGTTTCCCAAAGTGTTCCTGAAACACTGGTCTTTCAAGAAGGTATGCAAAAGAATGTCAAATGAGTTTGGGCAACACTACATCCCATATGCCCAGCTTGGACATTCAGAGCGTGTTAGTTTAAGACTGCTCAGATCCTTAACTATGCAAAGAAACAGACAGGAAGGGGGGGGAAGAAGGGATTAAAGGAGAAAGGGAAAGTAGAAGTGGGAGGACAGAGGGACAAAGGTGTTTGAACTTAACTTCGAATTTCCCACAGAAAATTTATTCAATCACAGAACACCTCTGCATCTTTTAAAAATATTATTTCAAAAAAAAAAAAAAAAAAAAAAAAAAAAATAAAAATAAAAATATTATTTCAGGACAACCCCTTCGGGTCCCCTCCCACTATGGGAGCTTTTTCTGTCCTCTCAATAAATCCTGCTTTCAAAAAAAAAATTAGTGAGCTGTAGTGGAATGCATCTGCAGTCCTAGCTACTAAAAAGGATCTCGTGAGCCCAGGAGTTCAGGTTACAACGAGCTATATGATCTTGCCACAGCATCACACCAACCTAGGCAATAGAGCAAACCCTGTCTTTTTTTTTTTGAGTTGGAGTCTCACCCTGTCACCCAGGCTGGAGTGCAGTGCCACACTCACAATCACCACAGCCTCGACCTGCTGGGCTCAGGCTTGAACCATTACATCCAGCCTAAGACCTATCTCTCAAAAAAAACCAAAAATGGTTGGGCGCAGTGGCTCACAGCTATAATCCCAGCACTTTAGGAGGCCAAGGTGAGAGAATTGTCTGAGCCCACAGGTTCCAGACCAGCCTGGGCAACTTGGAGACCTCATCACTACAATAAATCAAAAAATTAACGGGGCATGGTGGCACGTGCCTGTAGTTCTGGCTACTTGGAAGGCTGACGCACAAGAACCACCTTAGCCCAGCAGGTTGAGGCTGCGGTGGGCGTGAATGTGCCACTGCACTCCAGCCTGGGCAACAGAGTGAGACTCCAATTAAAAAAAAAAAGTATCCCAAGGAACACACTTTATAAACACTGAAATTAGAAGTCAAACAGAAGGAAATAAATGACAGAAAGAGGGATGGGACCAAACAAGGACGAACCTGAGAGTCAGCAGATATAGGGGCTTCCCAAACCAGGACAGTCTCCTCACCCACCCCAGAATTCTTAGCTGGCTTTCCCCAACCCCCCCCCCAAAGGTACCGGTTACTGAGGGAGACGTCGCCATGGAGACCTGAAGGCCAATGACAGAACTTGACCACAGGGCGCCGGGCAGAGGGCACAGTTTGGACTCGGTATACCCCAGGGGCACAGCCCCGGAGAATGGCTCCCACCAGCTCCAGCATTGCTCCCTCCTCTGCTTTTTCCCCCTTCAGGGCTTCTGCTAGTTCCAGGGCCTTCCCCAGGTCCCTCTCCCTCTTGTCCTCCGGCAGCGATGAGGCTGGCTGTGGAGACTGTGGAGAAGCGAGGGACTCAGAAGCCAACGCGGAGTCTGCAGTCCAGGATGCCAGGGAGGAGGAAGGGTTTTCAAAGTTCAGGGCTTCAGAATCTTGGGGAGAAGCTGGAGGCTGCGAATCTGGAGGGGACACTGGGGTGCAGGCCAGGGCTTGAGAATCCAATGGGGAAGCAAGGACCGAGTCCAAGGATGGAGATTCAAGAGGCTTTGGGGCTGGCTGTGAATGGAAAGGAGTTGAGTGAATGCATCTCCTGCTGGCCCCTACCCAGGGAGCATCCTCGTCCCCAAGATAATATATATTACTTAGAGCTTACTAGGTGCCAGGCCTTACTCTAAGAGCTTTATATGTATTGACTCATTTAATCCTCACAGAAACCTTCATTAAAAATTAAAGTGAAGCTGGGGTCGGTGGCTCAGCCTGTAATCCTGCGCCTTTGAAAGGCTGAGGTGAGTGGATTGTTGAGCCCGCAGGTTCGAGACCCGCCTGGACAGCTTGGCGAGACCTCATCTCTACAATAAATCAAAATGAGCCGGGAATGGTAGCGCGCGCCTGTAGTTCCAGCTACTTGGAAGGCTGAAGCAGAAGAATCGCTGGAGCCCAGCAGGCCGAGGCTGCGGTGGCCGGGAGCAGCCACTGCACTCTAGTCTGGGCAACAGAGTGAGACTCCAACTAAAAAAAAAAAAAATTAAAGTGAGCTGGGCTCAGTAGCTCAGCTTGTAATCTCGCACCTTTAGGAGGCTTGAGGTGAGTGGACTGCCTGAGCCCGTGGGTTCAAGACCCGCCTGGACAACTTGGCGAGTCCTCATCTCTACAATAAATCAAAATGAGCTGGGCATGGTAGCACACGCCTATAGCTCCAGCTACTTAGAAGGCTGAGGCGCAAGGATTGCCGGAGCCCAGCAGGTCGAGGCTGCGGTGGCCAGAAGCGGCCACTGCACTCTAGTCTGGGCAACAGAGTGAGACACCAACTCAAAAAAAAAAAAAAAAAAATTAAAGTGGCCAGGCATGGTGGCTCAAGCTTGTAATCCCAGCACTTTGTGAGGCTGAGAAGACTGTCTGAGCTCAGGGGTTCTGGACCAGCTAGGGAAACTTGGCGAGACCTCATCTCTACAAGAAAAGTAAAAAATTGCCGGGCTCGGTGGCTCAGCCTGTAATCCCGCACTTTGGGAGGCTGAGGTGAATGGATTGCCTGGCCCTGCAGGTTCGAGACCCGCCTGGGCAACTTGGCAAGACCTTATCTCTACAATAAATTAAAAAATCAGCCAGGCATGGTAGCGCGTGCCTGTAATTCCGGCTACTCCGAAGGCTGAGGCGGAAAGATCACCGGAGCCCAGCAGGTCGAGGCTGCGGTGGCCGGGAATGGCCACTGCACTTCAGTCTGGGCGACAGAGTGAGACTCCAACTCAAAAAATAAATAAATAAAAATTAGCCAGGCGTGGTGCCAAGTGCCTGTAGTTCCAACTACTTGGGAGGCTGAGGAGGAAGAATCTCCTGAGCCCAGGAGATGGAGGCTGCAGTGGCCGTGAGTGTGCCCCTGCACTCCAGCCTGGACAACAGATTGAGACTGCAACAAAAAAAAAAAAAAGTAAGGCCAGGTGCCTGTAATCCCAGTACTTTGGGAAACAGAGGTGAGAGGACAGCCCTAGTCCATAGATTGAGAACAGGCTGGGCAACATGGCAAGACCTCGTCACTAATATAAAATTTAAAAATTAGCCAAGTGAGCCAGGCTCGGTGGCTCACCCTGTAATCCTGCGCTTTGGGAGGCTGAGGTGAGTGGATTGCCTGAGCCTGCGGGATCGAGACCCACCTGGGCAACTTGGCGTGACCTCATCTCTACATAAATAAAAAAATCAGCCGGGCGTGGTAGCGCATGCCTGTAATTCCAGCTATTCAGAAAGCTGAGGCGGAAGGATCGCCAGAGCCCAGCAGGTCGCTCCCGGCCACTGCACTCCAGTCTGGGCAACAGAGTGAAACTCCAACTAAAAAAAAAAAAAATTAGCCAAGTGTAGTAGTATGCGCCTGTAGTTTCAGCTACTTGGAAGGCTGAGGCGGAAGGATCTCCAGAGCCCCGCAGTTCAACACTGGGGTGGCCATGAGCGTGCCACTGCACTCTAGCCTGAGTGATGGAGTGAGACTCCAAATTAAAAAAAATAAAAATAAAGAATTCCTTGTGTCAGTACACATATGGAAAATTAATCTTTCTGCACATCTAACACTGCACTAAAAAACAAAGTCTAGGCCAGGCACAGTGTCATGTCTATAATCCCAGCACTTTGGGAGGCCGAGGTGAAAGGACTGGCTGATCCCACAGGTTCAAGACCAGCCTGGGCAACTTGGCAAGACCTCATCTCTACAATAAATCAGAAAAATTAGCTGGGCGTGGTGGTACATGTCTATAATTCCAGCTACTTGGAATGCTGAGGCGGAAGGATCGCCTAAGCCCAGCAGATTGAGGCTGCGGTGGCTGTGAATGTGCCACTGCACTCCAGCCTTTACATAAAGAATAAAGTCTATTTAAAAAATAGGCCAGGCATACTAGCTCACATCTGTAATCCCAGCACTTTGGGAGGCCAGTATGGAAGGACTGCTTGATCCCAGGAGTTCAAATACCCTAGACAACATAGCAAGACCTCATCGTCATAAAAACAATAAAAAGGGCCGGATGTGGTGGCTCACACCTATGATTCCAGCACTTTGGGAGACCGAGGTGAGAGGGTTGTCTGAACCCATGGGTTAGAGACCAGCCTGGGCAACTTGGCGAGATCTCATCTTAAAAATAAATAAATAAATTGAATGAGTGAATGAATGAATGAATAAGCCAGGCATGGTGGCACGTGCCTGTAGTTCCAGTTACTTGGAAGGCTGAGGCAGAAGGATCGCCTGAGCCCAGCAGGTCAAGGCAGTAGTGGCTGAGAGTGTGCCACTGCCCTCCAGCCTGGGTGACAGAGAGAGACTCCAACTCAAAAATAATAATAATAATAAAATAAATAAAGTTAAAATTTAAAAATAATAATAATGCCCCTTCCTTATTCTAAAAACAGAATCTGTACATTGGATGTTAGAAAATATAGGTAAGAAGGTCGGGTGCAGTGGCTCATGCCTATAATCCCAGAACTCTGGGAGGCCAAGGTGAGAGGACTGCCTGAGCAACTTGGTGAGACCTCATCTCTACAATTCAAAAAAAAAAAGCCGGGCTCGGTGGCTCAGCCTGTAATCCCGCACTTTGGGAGGCTGAAATCAGTGGATTGTCTGAGCCCACGGGTTTGAGACCCGCCTGGGCAACTTGGCAAGACCTCATCTCTACAATAAAAAAAAAGATCAGCTGGGCATGGTAGCGCATGCCTGTAATTCCGGCTACTCGGAAGGCTGAGGTGGAAGGATCACTGGAACCCAGCGGGTTGAGGTTGCAGTGGCCGGGAGCGGTCACTGCACTCCAGTCTGGGCGACAGAGTGAGACTCCAACTCAAAAAAAAAAAAAATTAGCCATGTGTCGTGGCACATGCCTGTGGTTCCAGCAACTTGGAAGGCTGAGGCCAAAGGATTGCCGGAGCCCAGCAGGTTGAGGCTGCGGTGGCCATGAGTGTGCCACTGCATTCCAGTCTGGTCAACAGAGTGAGAATCCGACTCCAAAAAAAAAAAAAAAAAAGAAGCTGGGCTCAGGAGTTCAGCCTGTAATCCCAGCACTTTGGGAGGCTGAGGTGAGTGGATTGTCTGAGCCCGCAGGTTCAAGACCCACCTGGGCAACTTGGCGAGACCTCATCTCTACAATAAATAAAAAATTAGCCGAGCGTGGGAGCGCACGCCTGTAGTTTCCGCTACTTGGAAGGCTGAGGCGGAAGGATCGCCGGAGCCCAGCAGGTCGAGGCTGTGGTGGCCAGGAGCAGCCACTGCACTCCAGTCTGGGTGACAGAGTGAGACTCCAACTCAAAAAACAATAAAACAAAAAACTCCTTGTGACAGTACACATATGGAAATTAATCTTTCTGCTCAGTTTTGCTGTGCATCTAACACTGCACTAAAAAATAAAGTCTAGGCCAGGTGCAGTGACTCATGTCTATAATCCCAGCACTTTCAGGAGGCTGAGGTGAGAGGATTGCCTAAGCCCACAAGTTCGAGACCAGCCTGGGCAAGTTGGTGAGACCTCATCTCTACAATAAATCACACACAAAAAAAATCCTAGCCGGCCATGGTGACGGGCATCAATAGTTCCAGCTACTTGGAAGGCTGAGGTGAAAGGATCACCTGAGCCCAGCAGGTCGCGGCTGCAGTGGCCATAAGCATGCTGCTGCACTCCAGCCTAGGCGACAAAGAGTGAGACTCCAACTCAAAAAAAAGAAAAACATAACCCTAAAATTACCTTATATCTTTTCATATATTTTTCCCAAATTAAGTCACATTTACACACCATTCTGAAATTTGTTATGATTGCCATCTATCTCATGTTAATTCATTTTCATCCCATGTAATACACATGGCATATTCCCATTTCTCCAATTACAATAACCCTTTCAGGCAGGTCCTATATATCCCATTTTACAGATGAGGAACTAAGGCATAGAGAGCTAAAGGACTTATCCACAGTCACATGACCATTCTCACTGACTTACCAACTGCCTCCCTGGTCACTCACCTGGGCCTCTTCCAAGTCACCCAGATCCAAGAAGAGGTCAAGGTCACAGCCATGGACATCAAAGCTGTTTATGGAAGAGCCAAAAGGATGGACCACACAGCCTGGGTGCCAAGCAGAGAATAAAGGTCAAGAGACATCAGGGAGGAGCAGGGGGTGGAAGAACATAATGGGGTACAAAGATGGAAGAGCAACCAAATAAACACCTCTAGGTCAGGGAGGATGAGGATGCAGAGACATGGGGGAATATAGGACAGAGAGGGCTCAGAAACAGTAGGAAAGGTGACTTACCAGGGAAGAATTCCATGAAGACTTCCTGCATCAGGGCCACCACGAGGTTCCGAAGCTGCCGCTCAGCCTCAGACAGCTCCCTCAGCCTAACAAGCTTGACCATTTGTGCCCCCACATCTGGGGCCTCAGCTAGTGCTTCGGCCACCTGGTGACCTTTGGGGGCTGCTCCTTTGGGGGATTTGGAGGCTGGGCTCTGGAACTTCTTCTGCTCCCGTGGCCGGACACGCAGGCGACGTCCTCCCAGGCTGTGCTGGGACTGTGACAAGACAGCATCTCGAGCAACCACGTCCCCCATCTCCACAATGGCAAACACTCCCTGGCAAACCACAACAGGGACAGGGATGATGGTTTGGGAATCAAGAATCCAAGCACATGATCAGACAATGGATGAGAATCCTTGAAATGGGAACGGTCTCATAAATTAGGACTATTTGCTTGCTGTTTTCATAACAATAAGGGACATATTCAGAAAAGCAATTCTCTCCCTCTTTGTTACTCTACACATTTTACTTGCATCCTAGTCTGCCTCTGAAAATCTCTTTTTACCTAATTTATTGTCCCCTACTCTTCCCAATGACATGATTTCACAGGTTATACTATGACCCACCTCCTAGCTTTTGCTGGTTTAAATAGACTCCACCCCAAGCTAAAAGATAACCTGGACTGCTAGGGATATTTGGGATCACCAAAGTCACAGCTACATAACCAGAGTGAAGCCTTAGAACCATAATATGACCAAAGAACACAGTACCACAACACTGAACTTTTTTCAAGGGACACTAATGAAAGGTGTGGAAGCAAGACAAAAAGGACTACATAGAATGAACTTTTTAGTCTAGCACTATCCAGAGGTAAGGATCAAATAACCTAAGTACCTCTCAGTGTAAGTTAATAAACTGTCAGCCAGCTTATCAACGAGGTTCTTGTAGGGTTTATCTTCCAATGGTGTGTTTTGTTTGTTTGTTTTAGAAAGCAGGACTTACTGAGAGGACAGAAAAGCCCCCACAGTGGGAGGGGACCCGAAGGGGTTGCCCTGGTATGTTGTTTTTGTTGTTGTTGTTGTTGTTTTGAGTTGGAGTATCACTCTGTGACCCAAGTTGGAGGGCAGAGGCACGCTCTCAGTGACCATAGCCTCGACCTGCTGGGCTCAGGCGATCCTTCCACCTCAGTCTTCCAAGTAGCTAGAACTACAGGCAAGTGCCACCATGCCTGATTACTTTTTTTTTTTGGTTTATGGTAGAGATGAGGTCTCGCCAAGTTGCCCAAGCTGGTCTCGAAGCCATGGGATCAGGCAATCCTTTCACCTCAGTCTCCCAAAGTGCTGGGATTATAGGCATAAGCCACCATGCCCAGCCAGTATGTTGTTCTTTAGGCAACAATTTTCACAATAGTCTTTTTTTTTTGAGCCAGAGTCTCCCTCTATCGCCCAGGCTGGAGTGCAGTGGCATGCTCACAGCCACCGAAGCCTCAACCTGCTGGGTTCAGGTGATCCTTCCACCTCAGCCTTCCAAGTAGCTAGAACTACAGACATGCGCCACCATGCTTGGCTAATTTTTTGATTTATGTTGAGACAAGGTCTCACCAAGTTACCCATGGGGTCTCGAACCCCTGGACTCAGGCAATTCTCTCGCCACCACCTCCCAAAGTACTGGGATTGTAGGCTTGAGTCACTGTGCCCAGTCAATTAGTTCCTTAATTATCTACTTTCAGCCAGGCTCGGTGGCTCAGCCTGTAATCCTGCGCCTTTGGGAGGCTGAGGTGAGTGGATTGCCTGAGCCCGTGGGTTTGAGACCCGCCTGGACAACTTGGCGAGACCTCATCTCTACAATAAATCAAAAATGAGCCGGGCGTGGTAGCGCGCACCTGTAGTTCCAGCTACTTGGAAGGCTGAGGCGAAAGGACCGCCGGAGCCCAGCAGGTCGAGGCTGCGGTGGCCGGGAGCGGCCACAGCACTCCAGTCTGGGCGACAGAGTGAGACTCCAACTCAAAAAAAAAAAAAAATTTGTCTACTTTCTCTTCTAAGCTGTAAGCTCTGTGCCAGCAGGAACCACATCTGTCCCATTCACTATCTAGAATGCAGCCCTAAGCATAGTGCCTTATATTATAAAAGTTAGCAGTAAATAAATATTTGGTGGGCCAGGCTTGGTAGCTTAGCCTGTAATCCCAGCATTTTGGGAGGCCAAGGCAAGAGGATTGCCTGAGCCCGCGGGTTCAAGACCTACCTGGGCAACTTGGCGAGACCTCGTCTCTACAATAAAACAAAAACCAGCCGGGCGTGGTAGCGCGCGCCTGTAGTTCCGGCTACTTGGAAGGCTGAGGCGGAAGGATTGCCAGAGCCCAGCAAATCAAGGCTGTGGCGGCCGGAAGAGGCCACTGCACTCCAGTCTGGGCAACAGAGTGAGACTCCAACTCAATAAATAAATAAATAAGTAAATATTTGGTGAATAAAGGAGTCACTGAATAAATAAATAGCAAGTCATCAAGTGACTAACTCCAGTGAACTAATAAAGTTCAAGGGGTAAGGAAGGTGTGAGGAGTTCACAAAGCAGGCTAGTTCAAGTACTATGGTGTCCATCAAGGACAAGCCTCCTTGGGAACCAACCCCAACAGGTTGCTACTTTCTCTCTCCTGTCTCTTTTGGCATATGGCACATTTGACTCATTCTTTACCCCCAGAATCATTCACTCTACCTTGTCCTTGTCCACGACAACACTGGCCACAGGTCCAAATGCCTGGAAGTACTCAGAGAGCTGAGCAGAATCCACATCTCTGGGAAAGCCACTGACAAACACACTTCGAAGTTCCTGGGCCCTTCTAGAAGCTCGTAGTTCTACCAAGTGCTGGTGCTTTCGGCCTCTCAAGTGGGCATCTAGGCTGGGCCCTGTAAAGACAAAAACATCCAAATCCTACTTCAGCGTACCTGCCTTTGTTCTCTGCATACCTAAATCCTACTGATTCCTTCAAGTCACAGAAAGTGTAACCTTTGAATAAACAAAGTGCTGGCTCTTTTCGCCTTCTCTCTTGTTCATTTGTCTATATAGTACATTCTCTAAGTGGTTCCCAGGAGAACTGGTTACAAGTATTTCCTAAATCATTCATACGTGCTAGGTAGGAAAGCATCTGCAGATTGTAAAGAAATTAACAGGTAACTTATCCAGGTCATCAAAATAAATCAGGACCCTGGACTATTCTTCATGGATCATTGCTGGGTATGGTATAGTGATTGCAAGTGCAGCATCTGAAATTATACTGCCCAGCTTCAAATCCTAACTCCACCAAGCAATGCGAGGCCTTGGCTAAGCTACTTAATCTCTGTGTATCAGTTTCCTCTGACATAAAATGGAAATAATATTACCTACCACATAGGCAATATTCACATAGTACTTGGCAGATTCTGGTACATGGTAAATGTGGAAAAACTAGCTGTTGCTATTATTTTAGTCAGTGGCTTGATATCACCAAAGTAAATGTGGGTCCAAGGAAAACGCCTGGGTTTCTGGCTTGACCTACTGGACAAATAGAGTCACTCACAGAGAAAAGGAAGAGTGAAAGAAGATTCTGTTTAGGGAAGATCATGTTTACAGACTTCAAAAGTAGAATTTGAGGTTTCATAGAGTCCCTTTTGCTGTCACATAAGGATCTTGTCTACTTTTCAAAAATTAGCTAGTACCTCTTCCCCACTGGTACCTTATGCTCCAATCATTCATGCCACCTCTTTCACCCATCCCGCCTTTGGGTAGGTTCTCTGCAGGGCTTCCCTCACTTAAGTGTTACAGCAAGTGCTGCAGCTTACCAGGAGCAGAAACAAATGGAGTGTTGCCACACTCAGTACAGGCGCTGGAGATCGGGTAGAGAATCGAAAGCGTTTATTCTGGAAGTCTCAGGCAGAATTATCTCCCAAAAACCTGAGTCACGATCCTCAGTTACAGGCTGCTTTTACATACATTCAGCAGGCCTTGAGAACATTTGAGTATAGCAGGCCTGGGGCCACATCATCAGCCCTGAGCTCTTGTCATTGGTGGTTTTATCATTTTATTTATTTATTTATTTTTTGAGTTGGAGTCTCACTCTGTCGCCCAGACTGGAG
>NW_007249802.1:53956-64592 GCF_000164805.1 Carlito syrichta | reverse complement strand
ATGATGAGGTCTCGCTGCCCAGGCGGGTCTTGAACCCGCGGGCTCAGGCAATCCACTCACCTCAGCCTCCCAAAGGCGCGGGATTACAGGCTGAGCCACCGAACCCGGCTGTTTTTATCATTTTAAACTGAGGACCACGAGCAGGAACTCTCCCAACAAACATTACAGCACACATGTCCATACAGGGTACGGCAAAGCATGCTTACAGAAGCTTCTTGATTAACTCTTGTTCTTCTGTCTCATAATTACTGCCCACACATCTCTAAACCCGTCGACAAAGCACTGAAACGGGCTCAATCTCTAGATGCTGAGCTCTTTCATCGTTGAGCCCCCTCTCCACCATAAAGACCAGCAGAATACCAGGCACAGAGCCGATCCAAGAGATGATGGTTAAAGAGGAATAAAACAATGACACTTTCGTCGTGAAAATTTCATATGCTGAGAGGGAGGGGAGGCAATGTGGGGGTCTTTCCCCACTCCCTAATCCCCTCGGACGTGCAGAGTGAAAACGGAGGCGAGTGACCCCCATCAACCAACTGGCCTGGAACTATGACCCTAACTTTCGCTAGGACCAAAAAACGAAAGCCTGTAAGCGCCCCCCTCACTAGCCACCGCTTACGGTTGGTTGTAGTAACGTCACAAAGGCAGCAGTGGAAACGCCCACGGGGCAGCGAATGGACATCCGAATCCACCGCCGCCATAACGGCTCTCCCGTACTCACAAGACGCAACCACCTTTTGCCACCACCGGAACCCGCTTCTCCAAATCGCAACGTGCTCCACAGCAACTTCCGCTCGCCAGATAGGAAGTGACGTCATGCCGGCCAATAGCGTGGGCACACTCCTCCTGAAACCGAACTCCTTGGACTCCGGGTTGCGTTTATAGGCGGTGTCAAGTCTCCGCCCATTTTAGGAAACACCCACCGCCCATCTGCGATGCTTAGTGGCATGCCGTAAGCCGATTGGTATATTCTAAGCTGTTCAGGTGTTGATTGGGCCAAAGAATCGTGAATATTCATAACAACAGCCACAAAGACCCGTGTCGCGTTGAGGGTCTCCGGGCCGCCCCTTGCCTGGCGGTGGCTGGCCGGACTTGCGCTCGGTCATCCCGCAGCAGAGACCCGCGCGGCGGCACCCGGTGCTCCACTGGCGGAGGACGGGCAGCTTCCAATCCTTTGTCCCACGGAGCCCAGGGCTGTCCTTGGACTCCTAGCCACCTCTGGTGTACTCTCTCCCTCCGCCTCGGTCCTCCCGCAAAACTGGTGTTCCGCGACCGCTTCCAGCCCTGGTTGAGGAATTCTGCCCGGCACAAGGCTCCAGCCAGATCGCTGCGGTCCCGGTGAGCCAGGCTCATTCCTTCCGCAGTAGTGGCTGCGTGTAGTGACGAGGCGCGTCAAGGCAGTGCGACAGAACCCACTTCTGGTGGCAGCTGAGTAAAGACACTGGCGGGAGAAAGTGCTGCTAACCCCTAGATTGGTATAGTTGTCAGTTTCTCCCGACACCACCGAAATGTAGGCTCAGGACAGGGAGGGAGTATGGGTGCTAGGAAGACCCTAGGGACAGAAACCATGAGATGGAGGAGGCCGTCAGGTGAGCTAGTCAGCTCCTACTGTGATGCCAGCTTTGCTCTGAGGCAGACATACCAAGGTCTGTAACCTTGAGCAAGTCACAAGCCCTCAGGTGGTTCCCCATCTCTAAAGGAAGTGCCCAAGCACATAGCAGGCTGAACTTCTTGTTCTCTCTCCTCAGATGCTTCTCCTGTGGGGCCCAGCTCAGGCATTTAATCTCTGTCTAAAAAGACAGGAAACAGCACTACAGCAGACCCAGATTCAAGATAGTTGCTGAGGCTGGCCTTGAGGATCCTGAAGCATCAGTCTGTACACCACAGAACTAAGTGTAAATTCCTCTGGTAGTGTCAGCATGGTGGCTCAAGCCTGTAATCCCAGCACTTTGGGAGACGGAGGTGAGAGGATTGCCTGAGTCCAGGAGTTCAAGAGCAGCCTGGGCAACTTGGTGAGACCTCATCTCTACAATAAATCAAAAAATAAACCGGGCATGGTAGCATGTGCCTGTAGTTCCAGCTACTTGGAAGGCTGAGGCAGAAAGATCGCCTGAGCCCAGCAGGTCAAGGCTGCAGTGGCCATGAGCATGCCACTGTATTCCAGCCTGGGTGACAGAGTGAGACTCCAACTCAAAACAAAACAAAACAATTCCTTTGGTAGTTAACACACCACCAATGTGGGCTATATCTGACCCTGGAGCAGCTAGCAACTCCCAGAATTCCTTAGGTAAAAGAGAGAGAGGGGAGTATGAGTTGGGGAACAGAGGAAGAAGCACCCTCACGTCCTTCCTGTGAAGGCCACCAGCCATCCAGAGAGCCAGCTTGTTTAAACTCCTGTGAATGAATCTAGACCAAGATGGTACTTGGGCTCCAGCACTACTGAGAGCTGGGGGGCACTTAGGGTCCCACAAGAAAGCTAGCTGGAGCAGACTGTCTCTGTCCAGGCTGCATATCTTATAAAGCTGTTCCCAGGGCAAGCACCATCTGTACCTCCTTTGTTGTCCTTTGTCCTTTATTTTCCCTCTCAAAGACACCCCCAATACACAACACACACCCATGGCAGAGAACAGCTGAGCCAAGAGGAGCTGAAGAAAACAGCTTTTTATTTGTTACTATAAGAACCAATTACAGAATCCGAGGTTAAAAAAACGGACAAAAGATCTTTATTTCTGAGAACTGGCGTACAAAAGGCGGAGGGGGAGGGGAGGGAAGGAAAGAGCGAGCATGGCCTGGGGTTGATGCCAGCTTAGGGGCCTCAAATTCCAATTAGGAAAGTCCGGACACCGGACAGAAACCCCCAATTAGAAAAAAAAAAAAAAAAAAAAGACAGACATGGCAGTGCACGCCCCCCCTCCCCCAACCAGGTACCACCACCAGATATTTGTTTACTCTTCCCCTCCCGCATCCCCTTTCACAAAGGGCAAAATTTTTAAAAAATTAAAAAACCCTCCCCCCAAAACTGTCCAAGGCAACTGTGGGTCCTACCCCCCAAAAAAGGCTAGGTTCCCACATAGGCCAAGTTCCTGGAGTCTGCCCTCCATCACCAAGCACGGAGGCATGGGAAAGGGACAAGTATTGAGGCGGTAACACCAGAGGGCGCCCAACCCCTCCAAGGACACACCCACTGGCGCTCTTCCTGTTCACTCCTCACTCCCTTTGATACTAAAGGGAAGGCAGGTTTGGGTGCCCAGGACACCCTCTCCCTCTCAGCCCACCACCCTTCCCCACAGGTGCTCAATCCTCCAGGACAATGGGCTCATTGGTGCTGGCAGGATGTGAGGGTGCAGGCAGAGGGACTGGGGGCCGCACTGCAATCAGCGTTGGCTTCACCTTCAGGGGCAAGTTGGGCCGACGGGCAGCTCGCCTCATTTCCAGGTGAGTCAGAGCCTTCCGTAGGGCTCTGGCCAGAAAGAGCAAAAGGTGAAGAGAAAAGGCTTGGAGAACACTATGACCTCCAGGTGAAGCCCCACATTCCACTCTGCACTTCTGTCTTCCGGCCCATTCTTTTCTGCCATCCCCACCCTGCACCCATAGCCTTCCTAGAGCTGCTCTTGCCCCAATACTTCTATTTCCCAGACCCACCAATGTGGATGTGCACCTTTCAGTCCCTCCCATGATGGACTCTCTACCTCGTATCTTTTGTGGCCACAAACACCACAGGATTCGGGGCATCAGCTGGGTTGAGTTTCTGACGCTTGGCTGCTGGCTGTGAGCTTGAGCGAATCCCTGAGGCCAGAGGCCTTCCATTGGCAGAGAAGGGGACTCCAGCCCCTGCCATCTGGAAAAGGGTCGAGCAGCACAATGAGGGAGGGGACCCTCTCAGACTCCTGAGAAACAAAAGCCTAGCTAACTCAGCTTGGCTCATCCCAGTCTGTTAACTTACGGTTTCATAGGCCCGTTTCACCATAATGCCTCCCAGTCCCCGGTTTTGGGTCAGCTGGTTTCTGTTGATCGGTGTCTTGGTACCCCGAGGTGTTTTTGGTTTCAGAGGTGCCTGGGCCACTGCCAGGAAAAAAAAAAATGAAGAAAATATAGAGAACTTTTGCACCTTTTCTTCACTGTGCAGTTTCCCTTTCTTACCTTCATCTCTTTTCCCTGGGCCAAAAGTTTACCTGGGCACCCCCAAAAATAATAATGGGAGAAGAGGCTGGTGACTTATCACCAGTACTTCAAAAATCACACGAGTGTGATCTTACCAAATCGGTATAGTTATACTGGACAGCTTATGAAAAACCTCATTAACCCACAAAAGTATTATTTGTTATACCCAACCTCTGAGAACTCAATGGGGAAGAAAAAAGCAGGGAGAGAAAGGTGCTTGATAGGAAAAGGAGTGAGAGCCTGACACTGCCCTGATTCCCCATCCCATACCCAGATCTTTGACGATAGTTGCCAGGGGCAGCCGCACCAGAGGGTGAATCTTCAATGGAGTCTTGGCAGCCTTAGGAAGTCGAATGGAGCCTGGAGAACAAAGATGAAAGCTTCTAAAGGGGCTTCACTATTTGAGCCTCTTCTGAGGCCAGGAGCCATGTGTAATCTCCTTAAAGAAACTATGGCCTACTATCCTAACATCCAAAATCACACTGGTCTGTGGTCAAAACAACCCCAAACCCACCACTAGCCCCACTGCTCCTGCTCTTACACTCTGCCTTAATGGCATTGGCATTGATAGGGGCGTAAGGTCGTCGGGCAGCCCTCCTTGGCTGTAACAGGTCCCTGCACATGCGTCTGGCAAGACGGGTCAGCTTTGTGGTCTGGAGCAGGAAAGTTTGCCTGTTCTTAGCCAGTAGCTTGGCCCGGTTGGCGCTGGTTGTATAAGGGGAGAGGCTTTGGGCTTCAGGTCTGGACAAATGACCCCTCGAGTGTGGCTCCTAGAGGAAGGGCATAGGGAAAAGGGAGAATACACATCAGCACTGAGGCTTCCATCTTTCTTCCAGTCCCTGCAAAGGGCAATTTTTCCTGCTTGACTTCTTTATTGATACCCTTCTCTGATCTACCAAACTCTCCAACCAATCAAGCACCCCCTGCCCATCAAATCATCATCATGTTAGGCACTGAGTAGTAAGTATTCCGGTCTTGGCCTAAAGCTCACATCAATATGCTTACTGTTCTCCCCTGCCTGTCCCCACATTGGTCCTTACTGTGGTACCCCGAGCAGCCCCCTCAAGCTGGGTAGGGGTCTTCAGTCCCCCATACTTCTTCCAGTAGATCCAACAGGAAGCACAGAGGCGGCACTGCATGTTGGGTGGGCCCCAGGCATACCACTGAGCAGACTGTGTTGCTGTACGAGCATGGAGAAGAGAAGGTGGCAGGGAAGAAACATGCTACCCAAGCCTCAGGTTCTTGGGCCAGAGTAGGCCTCCCTCCCACTCCCAGCATCCCCAGCCCTCCATGGAACTCACTGTGGCAGCTCTCGCAAGTCAAACCCTTCTGAAATCCAGCACCATTCATACCAGGTTTGGAACCCACAGAAATGATCTGGTTGGGGTTTGGCTTAGTGCTAAAAGGAGAGACAGGGGAAGAAACCAGAACACTGATCAAGAAAAAGAATCCATTTCTACCCTGTCTCTATAATTTGACCCTGCCCCCTCCCCATCCCCCATCACTGAGGAAGGCACAGGTTGGAGGAAGAGAAGAAAAACATACCACTTTCCCTACCACAGCACTTACTAGGTGGGGATGTAGACCTGTTTCAGTTTGCTGTCTGCTTCGGCAGCTTTCAATCTTTTCTGCAGGAAAGAAAAAAGAAAGAATCAGAGCATCACAGCAGGGAGAACATCATCAACCTCAAAGGCAGAGGTGAGAGGGTGGCCTCTGGTTCACCCTCCCCACCCCAGTTGATACCTGCTGAATATACCGGTCTGTGGTTTTCCACATGTAATAAAACTGGACTATGCTGGCAAGTGACTTCCAGGGTAGCTAAGGGAAGGGCAGAAGAAAGAAGGATGAACTGGCATCTAGCTCCAGGTCCTGGTTCCCTCACCTGTCATCTCTTCCACCTCTCCTCCTAGCCCCAACCACTTACAAAATCCTGACGAATGTCATTGAAATCCTTCCCATACTTCTCTAGGGCCTCCTCAAATAGCATGGCCTCCGAGGCAGACCATTCCTCCATCTCATCCCGACAGAGCACCGGGCCCCCCTGGGGCACCAGGGTCGACATAGCCTTAGCCAGGTCATAGCCGTTCTTTTGCAAGGTGTCCATTGCGTGAAACTACAGGAAAGTTGGAGAACACTGAGTACCTAAAACCCTTAGCACCACTCCCTGCTGTTCCCCAAACACCCCCAACCCCCCGAGACATTCTCCTCTCCTGTCCCCAGGCTCTGAAGGTCCCCACAAAGCACAGCCTACCCAGCTACCCACCAACTTCTGCTCACCAGGGTGATATCCCGGGAGGCCGCAGCTGCACTCATGTGCAAGCTTGGCTGCCGAATGGAGCTACTGCAATCTAGGGCTCTTGCGAAGGTCCCCACGGCTCTAAGGGAGACATTAAAAAGTCAAGAGGGAAAGAAGAAAGCCTGAGTGGGCTAAAGAACTGAACTAGAGAAGAAAAAAGGACAATACTCATGCCAAAGAAAAAATTAAAATCCATCTCCAAAAATGATTGAGACTCCTAACTAAATCCACACCTCCCCCAGCCCATCTTCCCCATCCACCCACCCCTCACCGGGCCACCACAAGAAACTGATCAATCTGCCGGTCTGTGAGAGGGTTGTCTGGGTCCCAGACTTTCATCTCCATCTTCTGTTGGTTCCGATTATCAGATTCTCCTGGGGAACGGAGAAATGGCATCATCAGGGAGAGGCCCAGAGAAAATAATCAGATCTTATCATTCATAACAATACCTCCTTCCTCCTCTACTCCAGCCTAAATCTATCAGCCAGTTGCCTCAACTCTCAGATTTCTCTTCCCAACTGTGCCCTTTTGCCCCTGTCACGTTCCTAGGGTCCCATTCTGTCAGAGTCACAGCAGAGAGCCTTGCTGACTGCATCCCTCCAGGGCATGCCACTCAGAGACTTTGATATAAAGTACCCCTTGGAATTAGATAACCCAGTAGCCATACAGTCTGTCTTGTTCCTTACCCTCTGCCAGGCGATCTGGGATCTCAGCTTGGTATTTGCAACCAACTCTGATCTCCCCCTGATCAGCTAAAAGTGTCTTCTGCACAGGGTCAAACACCAGTGAGTAAAAAAAGCAGTCCTGGAGATGGGGAGAGAGAAGGTAAGCAGGGCAACAATCCATGCTGGCAGGGGACAGTGGGGGACAGTGAAGTTCCTAAGACAGGCCATCTA
The DNA here is from genome assembly GCF_000164805.1 of Carlito syrichta. NCBI lineage: Eukaryota > Metazoa > Chordata > Mammalia > Primates > Tarsiidae > Carlito > Carlito syrichta. The sequence continues at coordinate 57,239 of NW_007249802.1, read as the reverse complement.
TCACCCTGTATCTCACTGTCCTACCTCCCCCTTGCTTTGGGGGGCAATACCCACTCCCTTCCCTCTTCTCCCAACACCTCTTTCTCACCTCCTTTTCCAGGTACTGGCTCAAAATATCTGTCTCATTCAAGAGGGTCACACTGCATTTCCCTCTACAAGACAGGGCAGAAAACCCTGGGTGAGTCCCTCATTCCCTCTTCACAGCATTCCAACACACTACCCCCTCCTCTCCAACTTCTACATAAGTGACAAGCCACGCTAGTCCCAATCGTCCTATACCGGATGTGGGTAGCTGGTAATGATTCAAACTGCCGAGAAAGGAAAAGTTCCCGGTGCTTCAGTTGATGTCGCTGCTGCTCCGACACCCCTGGCTGCTTTGACTCTTCTTCAAACTCCCCTGGGAAATTAAGAAAGAAGAAACCAAGTCAGAAACTAATCCATAAAAATGTCATGTTAGAAATTCGTTTTTTTTCTTTTTTCTTCCAGCCAACATTGGGAATTCTAAGTCAGGGAAAACATTTCCTATCTCAGCTTTTTTTCTCATATTTCCCAGACATCTGCCTTCTATACAGTCACCCTACCAGCCTTTTCTCTTAGCCTTCTGCCCTACTTTAAATGCTTCCAACTCTCCATCAGTAATGTTCTTGGGCAACAACTGCTAAGAATGCCGTAAAGGCTGGGCATGGAGGCTCAAGCCTGTAATCCCAGCACAGGCTGAGGCGATAGGATTGCCTGAGACCAGGGGTTTGAGACTAGCCTGAGCAACTTGGCAAGATCTTGTCTCTACAATAAATCAAAAAATTAGCCAGGCGTGGTGGCGTGCGCCTGTAGTTCCAGCTACTTGGAAGGCTGAAGCAGAAGGATCGCCTGAGCCCAGCAGGTCGAAGCTGTGGAGGCCATGGTGAGCATGCCACTGCACTCCAGCCTGGGTGACAGAGTGAGATTCCAACTCAAAAAAAAAAAAAAAAAGAATGCTGTAAAGACACATCCCAAACCCAGCTGCTAGTGCTCAAACACCACTCATAAAGCCCCAATACTGCCCACACCAGGCCCAGCAAGAATATCACACACGTGTCTTTTTTGCTAAATCGGCCTGAGGTCCAGGAGTCCAATAAAATGAAAAAATATCACACAAGATTATGTTTACCAGTTCCTCTTTTCAGATTTCAGGAGACTGTTCCAAAACATACCTCATTTTCTACTGGGATAATTAATAATAGTTTATAGGGCTTTCAAAGATAGCACCACTCTAAGTCAATGCCAATAACTTCTTCCCCAAGGAGCTGCAGCTTGCCCTGAAACCTTGGTGTAAAGGGTTAACCTGGCTGGGTGCCAACCAAAGTGGGCGGGGACAGAAGAGCCTCAGGCCCAGGCTCATTGGTGTATTGTTCCCAACCTCAGGGAGGGGGAAGGGGGCACAGTAAGCTCCACCCCCTGCCTGTGTGCTCCGGAAACCCTGTGCTAAGGAAAGGGGGACCACACCCCCCACATCCCTTCTGATTGGACAAGGCCAAGGTCAGCCCCTGCCTGATGAGGCTGGAAACCCCAAAGGGCAGGGAACTCGGTAAGCTCAGCTCCTCATTAACCCCTTCATGCCCAAAGCAACCTGAAAAAAGGAAAATAACTTAGAAAGAGGAACAAGAGAAAAGGGAAAGAAAACCAAAGCAAGAAAGAAAAACAAAGTTAAAGAAAACTAAAAGAAAAACTTTTAAAGAAGATGAGAGCTTAATGAGAAGACAGAAGGAAAAGGGGAAGATATAAAATGGAGGGGAAAGTGGGAGAGGTGAGAAAGAAAAAGTGCAAAACCTTCCTACCATCTCCTAGTTTCGTATCCTCTCCCTTCAATGTATTCTCATCACTTCGTGATTACAAAATAGTCTTATATATAGACTTCTCAGTGCAAACTCTTCCTTTTCACCCTGACCTTCAGTCAACACCCATAGTTCCAATGTACTCCAAACTGTCACCCTTTAAAGAAGCTTTCTCCTCTACAGCTCCTCCTAATCTGTGTAAATGCTATCATCTTTCTCTCTCAAACCATGTATTTTCTCGTTTTCCTTATCATGGTCTCTGCACCCTGCTTTCAAACCCAACGTGTAAAAACAGGCCTCCCTCCTCAGACCAGGCATTTCCCACCCCCAAACTCACACCCCTGCCTTAGGCATGCTACTAGAGGAAATACCTGCAGGGACATGCCCAAGATTCAGATCATAGGGAGGGAGAGAAGCTGGGGAAGACACTCACTGGCATTACTGTCAGCCAGGCTGTTGAGGCTACTAGAAATGTCCCTTCGCCGAAAAAGACAGACAACCTTTGCCTCCACATTTCCATTTGCAGTCTAAGGGGAGGAAAAAATCGCAGTGAAAATTGGTCATTTGAAAATAAAAATGCACAAAGACAAGATTTAACTGTGAATAAGTTTCTATGTAAGCAGAAAAGCCCAGGAAATTATGAGTAATGACTTACATTCAAGGATAGACTTCCAAAACCCTTTCCTTTCCCTCCCAGAGACAGAATAGTAAAGTTCCCACTAAGCTCTCAATAGCCTTCCCTGAATACACTCAATGAATGAATGAATATGAATGGGTTGTTAGAATAGAGTCCTCTCTTCCATCTGAAGTTAGAAACCTCAGAAGAGACCATTGGGGTGGGGGTATTTCCACTCCACTCACCTTGTTGAGCTCCTCAATCCGTCTAACCAGGTACGGATTGCTGGAAGAGTTCTCAAAATAGACGTAATCTGTAAAAGGGAGGGGGGAGAACCGGGAAGATCAGAGGTGGAGATGGAAGAGCCAGAGCAACATAGTAGGAGGAATGTGGCCTGAGCGGACCAAAAGGAGATAAGGGTACAGGTAGAGAGCACGCTGAGATGTGAACGTGGAGACTACGAGAAAATAAGGTTGCCTCCCCACCGCACCTAGTTCTAAAATCAGATCCTTCACTCAAAAGTGAGTTTTAAGAAAGACACAAGAAGCAAGAGTTCCCTTGCGATCCCCATAGCTCAAGCAATGAGTTGCACCCCCAACTCGGCGAAGTGAGCAATTGTTCACTCCAGCCCAGGGCCCCCACCTTAGCGAACAGAGGCGCACAATAACGCCCAAGGAGAGGAAACCTCCGGGAGGCTCCTCTGCGGTGGCAAGTCGTCGTCCCGGCCCCTTGCGCCCCTCATCCTGTCAGCTCCTTGGGAACCAGTTTCCTAAGCCCACTCTCCACCCCCGGGGAGGCCCCCGACCCAGCTCTGAGAGTGTCGTCGGTACCGCATGCAACCCCTCCCGGAGTCGGG
>NW_007249802.1:53112-53720 GCF_000164805.1 Carlito syrichta | reverse complement strand
ACCCCGGCCTCACCTGCCCCGGGCACCAGGCCCCGTACCCCTATGCCCGGTACTTACCCCCCACCCGGTACATGTTGGCCGCCATGGCCGTTCCCGCCGCCGCCTCCGGCCGCACAAAGGGGTCCGGGAGGCTCGCGGGGGCAGGCCTGGGCTCGAGGCGAAGCCCCGAGTGCGGGGCTGGCGCTTCGCGGGAATCTCAGTGGAACCCGCGCAGCCGACACCTCCGCTGGTTCAGCCGTCGCGGTTCATCCCGGCCCGCGCTGTCGCCGCAGCCGCTACCGCCTCACGCCCGGGACGCCGAGGCCGGCGCCGGTCCTCTCGGCTTCTTCCGTAACGAGCTCGGCTCCTGCCGGACCGGCGCCAGACTCCGGCTCCCCGAGCCCTCGCTGAGTCCCACCAGACGTAGGAATACGCTGGCCGAAGGGAAGGCTTGCCCGGCCCGCCTCGGGGTTCGCTTCCTTCCGGAACACCTTCGGCCGATCCGGAGAACAAGGCCTGGCGCTCGGCTCAGGTCGGAGAGCGAGACCCCGGAGATCGGCTACTTCCGGAAGACGTTCGGCATCCTTCGACCAGCCGCTCGGTTATTTCCGCTGAAGCTCGCGTGCCCC
>NW_007249802.1:52625-53092 GCF_000164805.1 Carlito syrichta | reverse complement strand
CCTTGCAGCTCGCCTGCCGCCCCGAAAGACTCGCGCGCCTTCGCGCTTCGCGGGGTTATTTGCAAGCGACTTTGTCTGTTATTTGCATTAATGGTCTATGCTTCTTTACCCTTTCCGCGTTCCTCTTTCTTCAGCCCCAGCCCACAGGGACCCCGAGGCGTCCTGCCGCGCCCCACAAAAACACCCCGAGGCAACTTTGGTTTTGGTTTTATTGCCCCTCAGCAGGCAGCCAGAGCTGGGGCCCAGGCTGGGGGTGCCCGGCTCAGCCAGCGTTTCTATACAGTGTTGCGGGGGTGCCGTTCGCCCCCTCCAGGGAAATGAGCCATCGGGAATGTCTTGAAGTCGAGGAAAGGGTGGGTCCGCGGTCCAGGGGGATTCGCGCAGGGCCAGTGGGTCCCGTCCTGCGGCGATCAGACGTCGAGGGAGGAGGCGGGTGACAGGGAGGGGGTTCGCGAGGGCGTGGCGGG
>NW_007249802.1:49183-51689 GCF_000164805.1 Carlito syrichta | reverse complement strand
TTTCTGGCCCCGAGAGTCAGAGAAGCCTCCCGAGCTGGACCCGCATGTTTCTGGGCGCCCCCCCACCCCGCCACGACACCCGCCCGGCGTCCCGAGCCCAGGCGCGGCTCCACCTTGTCCCCTACCCGTCCCGCAAGGTTCCACGCCCCTGCTCACCGTAGACGTGGAAGCCCAGTACGCAGGTGTAGGTAGCCCATTCGCGGTCTCTACTCTCATAGCGATTCCTCAGCAGCTTGCAGCCTCCAGCAACATCCCCTGGGGAGAGGGAGCCCACCCAGCTCAGTTCTCTCTCTGCCCTCAGCGGGAAGATGCCCAGGAAGGCCAGGTTGGAAAGACTGACTTAGGCGAGGCAGTATTGTGACATCTGGTCCCTGTGGTAGCCCCTCCACTCCCCAGTCTCGTGAAAGCCACCCCAGTGCTTTCTGAGTTCTCGCAGAAATTCTAACAGCTTCTCATCAGTTCCTCCTCCCTAGATAAGTCAAGCCCTCCACACTTGCCCTGAGAGACTTTTACAAAATAATCACAGCGCATTTTTCAACTCCCTCAAGTCCACAAGACATAGTGTGAAACTATGGGGATTTTTCCAAGTCACAAAATCTCTATGTATAATTCCGACTCCACGTTAACTCTTCTTCACCTCCTTATCTGACAGCCCCTCTGACTGTAGCTTCCCAAGTATTCTTCATCCCCTTCCAACCAGGAGCCCCTCCCCCAAATAAAACTCCAATTACCCTCTCCCCCATGCCACTCACAATAAAGAATCTCATAATCCCCAGAATTGGACATAATGAAGTTCCCATCCTTGGACCAGTCAAGATGAGTGATGAAGCTGGAGTGACCCTGGAGGCAAAGGTCAAGAGTTTAAAAATATACAGCCACCATTTCCCATCCCCAGAGCCCCCTTAATTTCCTTGCTGTTACCATGCCCCACCCTGCACCTCAGCTTCCTCACCACACAGCGGCCAAAGCGGCTAGACTTGGCACCGTCACTGGAGACACTGTAGATGTAGATCATGTTGTCATGGGAACCGATGGCCAGGTACAACCCATCTGCAAATACAGTCACTCAGAGAGGGAAGGGCTGAGGACGGATCAGAGGCAAGGGAGGGGGTGGCTCCCACCTGGGCTGTACCGGACCACTGAGAGCTGCTCGTTGCCATCAGTTACATCAGACACGATCTCTCTGGTTTCTGTGTCCAAAACCAACCACCTGGAAGGGAGAGAGGCAGAGGCAACAGGAAGGCAAAAAAGCAGGATGTGAGGAGACACCCCCCCAGGGAGGCCGCCTTGGGCAGGGTGAGGGATGGCAACTCAGTTAACATCAGAGAGGCCCACAGAAAGGCTATGATGTAGAAGAGAGGTCACCACTGCATTCTTATGCTAGAGATGGAAAGGGGCTAAGTGCAGATAAAAGCTGAGAAGCTTCTGAAAAAAGAGTCAGAAACTACAAACCAGGAGCCACTACAAAGCCTTGTGGAGTCCGTGAGCCTGTCACTTTCCTGTGTTGGTCTCTCCGTGCCCCTCCCATTCCCGCTGCTTCTCTAGCGTGGGCTGCCACCTCCTCTACTCCCAGGCTTGGAGGAGAGAGAGGCTGGGAGGGGGTGAGGGAGGATGGTCACCACAGGAGAGCAAAGGAGCCCAGGCTGCAGGGAAAAGTATTCAGGAGTGGAAGGTGCAGCTGGCTCTGCCCACACCTCTATTCCCAGGAACCCTTCCCAGACCTCCCTGTCTTCCCTCCCAGGAGTACTGGCTCCCTCTCACCTCCCTGTGTTCAGTCCCACGGCCACAACTGCCCCACTCGGATGGAAGTCAGCACAAACACCAGTCTCCTGAGAGGGAGGAGAAGGTGAATTCAGACTATGCCTTTCTAGTGAGGGAACCAGGACAGACACCTTGTCATCTTGATAACAACTCCTCCTCCCATGGAGACAGGGCAAGAGAGGGAAGGAAGACCTGGAATGGAGGTAGTGTGTCACTAGAGCCTAAACCAGGGGTAATATGCAGAATCTTTAACCACTAGAACTGAGGCCCCCAGCTGTGCTGGAGATTAACCATTTAGTTGCTGGACTAAGAAGCCTGAGGTCCTAGGTCCTAGTGCCTAGGTAGCACTAGAGGCAATTGCTTTTATATTATTTTTATTTCTTTATTTACTTTGAGACAGGGTCTCACTCTGTCACCAGGCTGGAATGCAGTGGCACAATCACAGCTCATGACAGCCTGAAACTTCTGGGCTCAAGAGGTCCTCCTGCCTCAGTCTCCTGAGTAGCTGGGACTACAGGCATGTACCACCACACCTGGCTAATTTTTCTAGTTTTTGTAGAGACGAGGTCTCACTTTGTTGCCCAGGCTGGTCTCTAACTTCTGACCTCAAGTGATCCTGCTGACACCCTCCTCCCCACCAAGGTGCTGGGATTACAAGTGTGAGCTACCATACCTGGCTTGCTTTTTTATCCTTTTTTTTTTTTTTGAGTTGGAGTCTCACTCTGTCACCCAGACTGGAGTGCAG
>NW_007249802.1:46462-49163 GCF_000164805.1 Carlito syrichta | reverse complement strand
GGCAATCCACTCACCTCAGCCTCCCAAAGGTACAGGATTACAGGCTGAGCCACTGAGCCCGGCTGCTTTTTTATTTTTTTAATACAGGGTCTTGCTCTGTAGCCCAAGTTGGAGTGCAGTGGAACCATCATAGTTCACTGCAGCCTAGAAGTCCTGGGCTCAAGTGATCATTCTGCCTCAGCCTCCTAAGTAGCTGGGACTACAGGTGTGTGCAATACCATGCCCGGCTTTTTTTTTTTGAGTTGGAGTCCCACTCTGTTGCCCAGGCTGGAATGCAGTGGCACATTCATGGCTACCGCAGCCTCAACCTGCTGGGCTCAGGCGATCCTTCCACCTCAGCCTTCCAAGTATCTGGAACTTCAGGCACATGCTACCTTGACAGGCTTTTTAATTTTTTGTAGAGACAAAGACTCACCAGGTTGCCCAGGCTGGTCTGGAACCTCTGAGTTTAGGCAATCCTCTTGCCTCGGCCTCCCAAAGTGCTGGGATTACAGGCTTGAGCCACCACGCCTGGCCACCCAGCTCCAATTTATTTTAATTTTTTATAGAGACTAGATCTCACTATGTTGCCTAGGCTGGTCTCCAACTCCTGGTCTTAAGCAATCCTCCTGTCTTGGCCTCCCAAGGTGATGGGATTACAAGCGTGAGCTACCCACACCCAGCCTAACTTTTACCAATCAGTACAGAAGAATTAATATTTGAGTAACCAGTGTAGCGATACTAGTACAAACTGGCTGCCTCTGGGAAGCAGAAGGAAAGGGGACATTGGGGAGTAACTCATGGTGTGGCATGGGGGACCCAGGACATAGGCCTCTACCTTGAGGTCGATACTCCAGGCCAGCGCGTGGCCCTCCCCATCCCACAAGCAGAGCTGTCGGTCATGGCCACATGTGAGGAAGCGGTTCAGGGAGGGGTGTGTGCAGAGCCCCCAGAGCTCATCAGTGTGGCCCTGCAGCAGAACATGGCTGTCACTCCTGCCCCTCCCAGCACCTCTTCCCTTCCTCCTTCCCTGAGCCCTTGGCTTCCCAACCTGGATTACAGGGGAGAAGCCCTGGGCCAGATCTCCCCTCAGCAACGCATTCTTTGTAGTTCCCACCAGCAGCTCAGAACCAGGCCCTTCAGCAATGGCCCGCACAGCCCCAAAGTGTTCAGGAATCTGCAGGATGGAGGAAGAATGTCAAGAGCCCACTGACCATTCCTTTCCCCCCTCCCCCCACCCTCCCTTAACCCCAGCCTAGCCCTCACCTCAGCCTCCTGGAGAGCCACCAAACCAGGCCCCCATTGTACCAGCCGGCGGTCCCGCCCGCCACCACTCAGCACTGTCCCATCCCGCCGGAGACACAGGGCGAAAATGGAACCTTCGTGAGCGTGGGCCTGGGCCACAATCCCATAGGTCTCTGTTGGTAAAACCCCAGGTGGGAAACAGGGGCAGCCTTAGCCTTCACAGTAAAGTAATAACTCCCAGCCATTAAATGCCTACTGAATACGATCTTTGCCTCATACTGCCAACACATCTGGTATTTTCCCCATTTTACAGATAGGACAACTGAGGCTCAAAAAAAAGTGAGGTTAACTATCTAAAGCCCAGACAACTAGTGGCAAAACTGAGATTTGAACCCGAGATCTGGCTGACCCGAAGCCCTCACCCTTTTTCTTTTGCCATGCTGTACCTCCCACCCTTCTAGACCAGTTTCCCACAGAACTATTAACTCTCAAGGTAAAAATATAGGAAAGCCTCTCTTCTCTTCCCCATATTTCCTAAAGAAGGCTACTGGACTTCCCAGATGCCTCCCCCAGTCACATACCTTTGGCCCCACCCCTGCCTGGGGTCCTGGAATCTGAGGGGCTCCGCCCCCATGTGAGAATATTTCCCTCTGAGTCCCCAGTGAGAATGTCTCCATCAGGGAGGAATACAAAGCAAGGAATAAACTTGGGTTTCTTGTATTTCTGATAGGGAGGAAGAACAGAAAACAGAGGTCAAGGGGAAGGGCAAAGATTAAAAGTCACAGGGCCGGTAGGGTTTGGGAGCATTAGGGTATACAATGCTCCGCCCTCCCCATCACCTTCCACTTATCCACACCTTACCCCAAAGACACCCTGTTTCCGGGTAAGGGTTCCGTTCAGAGGAATCCCTGCTCCACCACTCCAATTCCAGAAGTGGACGTGAGATTTCCCACTAGTGACAATGCAGCTGCTGTCACGAGGGCTGAAGCCAACAGCCAGGACTGAGTCATTTGTACTCTGAAAGAAACACACTCAATTCAGCCACCCCAACCCCTAAGCATCCTCATTCGACTTGACTTTCTTTAATTATGCTTCCTGACAGCTGGCCTTCAGAAGTCCAGGAACCCAGGACAACCTTTCTTTCAAGACCCTGGTCCCCAAAGAGCACATGATTAGTCACCATAATACCTAGCAAATTAGCCCTCATGAAGTCAGAACTTTTGTGTTTTTTTTTGAGTTGGAATCTCATGCTGTCACCCAGACTGGAGTGCAATGGCACGCCCCTGGCCACTCTGCAGCCTCGACCTTCTGGGCTCTGGTGATCCTTCCGCCTCAGCCTCCCGAGTAGCTGGAACTACAGGCGCGCGCTACCACACCCGGCTAATTTTTTGATTTATTGTAGAGATGAGGTCTCGAACCCGTGGGCTCAGGCAATCCACTCACCTCAGCCTCCCAAAGCGCGGGATTATAGGCTGAG
>NW_007249802.1:41567-46276 GCF_000164805.1 Carlito syrichta | reverse complement strand
CGGCCACCGCAGCCTCGACCTGCTGGGCTCCAGCGATCCTTCTGCCTCAGCCTTCCAAATAGCCGAAATTACAGGCATGTGCTACCACGCCCGGCTAATTTTTTGATTTGTTGTAGAGATGAGGTCTCAGCAATCCACTCGCCTCAGCCTTCCAAATAGCCGAAATTACAGGCATGTGCTACCACGCCCGGCTAATTTTTTGATTTGTTGTAGAGATGAGGTCTCAGCAATCCACTCACCTCGGCCTCCCAAAGGCACGGGATTACAGGCTGAGCCACTGAGCCCGGCTAGTCAGAACTTTTATAGTCTCCACAAAACAGATACCACCACCAAGGATCAGAGAAGCTAGGAGGTCTGCCCCAGGTTGAGGTGGGAGGATTGCTTCAGCCCAAGAGTTCAGGACCAGCCTAAGCAACTTAACAAGATCTTGTTGCTACAAAAAATAAAAACAAATTTAAAAATTAGCCAGGCGTGCTGGTGCATGCCTGTAGTCCCAGCTATTAGGGAGACTGAGGCAGAAGGAATCCCTGAGCCCAGAAAGGTGAGGTTGCGGTGAGCCTTGATAGTGCCACTGCACTCCAGCCTGGGTGACAGAGTGAAACCTGACTCAAAATAAAAAAATAAAAGATGGGAAACCCGCCGGGCTTGGTGGCTCAGTCTGTAATCCCATGCCTTGGGAGGCTGAGGTGAGTGAATTGCCTGAGCCCGCGGGTTCGAGACCTGCCTGGGCAACTTGGCGAGACTTCATCTCTACAATAAATCAAAAATCAGCCAGGCATGGTAGCGCGTGTCTGTAGTTCCGGCTACTTGGAAGGCTGAGGCGGAAGGATCGCCGGAATCCAGCGGCTCGATGTTGCAGTGGCCAGGAGTGGCCACAGCACTCCAGTATGGGCGACAGAGTGAGACTCCAACTCAAAAAAAATAAATGGGAAACCCTCTCCTCTGTTCCCACAAACCCTCTGGACTACCAGACTTCCCAGATGTCACCCCTAGCCACATACCTTTGGCCCCACTCCTGCCTGGGGTCCCAGAATCTGAGGGGCTCCGCCCCCAGGTAAGAATGTCTGGAGTTGGTAAGGTATGGGTAAGTCTGGAGTTCTTTGTACTTCACCACTCCTACACCCCAATCTCAGAGCCCTTTCAAGCCACCTGGACTCCTCACCTTGATCTCCGCCAGCTTCATTCCCCGGCTACAGTCCCACACTGACAGCATGTGCTCATTGGAATCATCCACCACACAAAGAAAAGCGCCCTGATCCTGAAGATGGGGGAAACATGGGAGGGACTGGGTGAGCCCTGGAGGTCTGGGGCTTCGTGGTCATTAGGCAGGGGTACCATCACAGGTAGAGAGGGCAGAAGTTGACACATGTCCCTTTCTCTGGAGAACCAGCTGGGTGGGGTTCAGGAAGCTGGAACTTTCAAGGCTTCCTGGTGAAGAGCTAGAGTCGGGTTCCCGGGCAAGAATAGGGGTCTAGAGGCTTTGGGGCCAGCTCACCACAGCTGAAAAGGCCAGGGCCCCCACACCCCGCTCGAAGGCCCCCAGTCCAATCTCCTGCTGCTTCTGCAGTGTCTCTGAGTCCCAGACGTGAACCACAGGTTGCAGGGGCTGGTGGAGGAGAAGGGGTCAGGGGTGTGAAGCAGAGCTGGGCTGCAGTTGCATCATGTCTGCCTGCTGTGTGACTTTGGCCTTACCTTTCCATCCTTATCCACTCCAGCTGTCTGTCCTGAGGCTACCCGAACACCATCAGGGTGAACAGCAAGGCTACATGGGGAAGGAGACACTCTAGGAAAGGGGGTCTCTCAAGACCACCCAAGACACCTTCTCCATGCTTGGAGAGCAGCCGGCAACACTCCTGCTCCTCCACAACGCCCCCTCACCCTCTTCCAGCCATCCCCAGGCCCCTCACCATCGAACGCAGTCTGTGTGTCCCCGGTAATGTCTCTGGCCACCACCTCCAGGGCCCCCTGGGCCTCCTCCGGGCCGGTACAGCACCACCACACAGGCGATAAAGTAGACTACCTCCCCAGAGCGCAGCACAAACAGATTAGAGCGGGAGTCACGACCCCTATACCCATAACTGGGGTGGGGATCAGGGTCAAGGAAAGGGTCAGATCAAGGGCAGGATGAGGAAGAGGTGAGAAAGACAGAGCTTCTAGCTGGCAGTGCCATCGGCAGGAGCATGGCAGAAGAGGATTCAGAAGGCTCCCTCTCCCCTAGACCCAGGAGGAAACTGTCAAGGAAAGAGAGATCCCAAGGTGGTTCCCATGGGACTGGGGACAGGATACACCCAGTCAAGGCTGAGGGTCTCCGGGGGTGGGCCGCTGGGCAGCTCTTCAAGGCTACGGATGCCAGATGGTATGTACATGGTAATGGGGCGGCCACGAAGGAACATCTTCACTGAGATGCCCTCTATAGAGAAAAGGGGAAGTGTCAACCAACACTCTGCAGACCCCCTTCCAGGAAAGCCAGAGCAGAATTCCACCTACCACACAGGTCCCCCAGCATAGCTCTTCGGGCTGTAGCCTAAACCCTTACTCCATCACCCAAGTGTTTCCCTCTGTACATACCCAAATTGTAATTGCTCCTCCGAGATCCAGGGCCCCCAGGACTAGAGAGGGGGTCTTTCCCCCCACGGCTGTTGGGAAGAGAGAAAAAGCACAGGGATTAGGATCAGGTCCCAAGAGCTGAGCAGGGAGGGGCAGGACACAAGAAAGTTTACTCCAGAGACCACAGTCACCTCTGTAGGCTTGTAGTTTGCATCGTGAGCACTGGGGCCCTAGAGTAGATGGGGACTTTTAGTTCCATTTAAGAGATGAGAAGACGGAGGCTGAAGGAGTTGAGCGAATGGCACAAGGCCACAAAGCTTGGAAGAGGCAGTGCAGGGTGCCAGAGCCCTTTCTTCCCTCCAGACCACCAGGCCTCTGGCTATCGACATTTTCATTTCCCCATCTGTAAAATGGGACCAAAGAAAATCCAGAATGTACGCCAGGCCTGCCTTTCAGGGATATGGGAAGTAAGCAAGAAAGTCTGTATCTTTCAAGAGGAAAGTGACAGATGAATTCCAGACATCACTGATACTAGATGATAATAAGGTGTATGATACTGCCTCCAGAGAATAAAGTAGAGGCAAAGACAGGGCTAGAATGAACATTCAGGTATCTAGAGGCCTACACACACACTGAGACAACTACGTTCAACCACATGGACATCCCCTTGCCCTCTAGAAGTAAGCAGGTCAGTACTTGGTAGATCTAGGGTGAGGGAGGGCTCTGAGGACGGCCATCCATGAGAGCTTCTGGAAAAGCCTCTTCAGATCTCAGAAGGTGTGATAGAGCAGGGAAACTGGAGTCAGGAAGATTTGGGTTCAAATCTTGACTTTAGTTGTGTGACCCCCGGAAAATGACTTACCCTCTCTGAGCCTGCTTCCTCACCTGTGCAATGAACAGCATGAGACCACCTACACCCCCAAGGATGTGAGGACTGACTGAGATGAAGGAGGTCGAGGGTTTAGCACAGTGCCTGGTATACAGCAGGCACCCCAGGAGTGCTGTTCCTTTCTTCCTATGGGACTATGAAGCACCCCCAACCCTGCCCGGGGAAGTGAGGCGAGGGGTGTGGAAAGTCAAGAGACTGAGTCTGGGGTGGGGTGGATTGAGGGGGAGCCTCACCCACCTCTCTGTGCTCCCTGACCGCAATAACAGGTTGGCCGAGGAAGCTGCCTTCCTGGAGAGCTTCTGCCGTGGCCGTTCTGAGGGGGACGAGGAGGAGGAATTTCTCCGTGGCCTGATGGGGGCAGAGTGAGCAGGTGAAGGTCATTCTTCCCAATCCTGCTCCCCAGTCCTCACCCCTCCCAGCCTCTGCCACAAGACACCTACGTGTCAATGTGCTGTGGGGGCTGTACAGGCCTGAGGATTCCCGGGGGGCCAGGGGAGCCCGTGCCACTACTGCTGCTGCCCCCTCCTTCAGACTGGGTCCCACTAGGCTCTTCACTGCCCCGCTGAGGGGCTGGGGGCCCGTTGCTCAGGCCAGGAGGTCCAGGGGATGACTCAATTTCCACCTCTGTCTCTGTCTGGGTGCCTCGGCTCACCAAGGTGGGACTGCACGTGAGTGGCAGTCCTGGGGGAACTGTCGAACTGCAGGAGAGACAGTGAATTAACCTGAAGTCCCAGAGGACCCAGGAATGAGGAAAAGGGGGTATGCCGACATGCATACCTGTCCCCTGTGGGAGCTGGTGCTCCAGAGCCCAGCAAGGGGGTGCAGGGTGCCTGCAGTCGCAGCAGGCGGAGGGCTTCAGCCAGGGCTGCCTTTACCAGCTCCATCTCCTCCTCCTGCACCCGAAGCCGCTGGCTCAAGGACTGCAGGGCCTCCTGAGCAGGGCCCTGACCTAGGAAAGGGGCAAGAACCCTCAGGATGTACCCAGAGAAAGGGCTGCGGGGGTGCCCCCCCAACTTTACATTTGTACAATAGGACTGCCCCTTTTTATTAAGCAGCCCCAGGCTGGGAGCTCATCCAGAGCAGAAGAGGCGGTGTTGGAGGATCAAGGGCCTCCTTCTGGCAGGGCAGGAGAGGAACCTGGCAAAGCTCCCTCCCTGCTGCTGTCTCAGCCTCCGCAAAGATTGGGAGTAGCATGGAGTACCGGGGAAAATATAGAGTACTGCCGAGAAACGTGGGAGCCACAGAGAGAGGAGCGGTACTGGTGAGGGGAGGG
>NW_007249802.1:40965-41547 GCF_000164805.1 Carlito syrichta | reverse complement strand
GGACTGCAGCCCTCCCCCCGCTCCCCACCCCCAGCAAGCTCTGGTCTCCAGCAAAAGTAGAGTAACTGAGCCGGGGACACCAGAGAGAGGAGAGGGCACGAGAGTAGAGTCCTCCTGAGGACTCATAGGACAGGAAAAGACATCCAGAGCGACAGGATCCTTGGTGAACAGAGCCACGGTGAAGGTCCCAGGGTGACAGTGGGGGTCGGAAGCAAAAAGACCTGAAACGCCAGAAGAAGAGGCCCAGAGGAACGTAGGGGGCAGGGAAACTCCGAGTGGCCCAGAGCTACGTGGGGGGTAGCATGACGTTGAGGAAGTCCGAAATGACAGCAGGAGGACCCGGGTGCTTAGGGAGGGCGCCCTGGGGACTGTGAGGATGCTCGAGCCCCTGCAACGGAGAAGCACGCGGGGACGCCTCCAGACAGCCGTCGAGCGCTCGGGAAGGGGCGCGCCGCCCACCCCGCCCCGTACTCACCGGGCCCCGCGGCCCCGTCCATCCGGCCCCCGGCTTGCTCCGAGCGGCGGCGGCGGAGGAGGTGCCTAAGCCGCGGGGGCCATGGCCGGGGAGAGGGGAAGGGGAAG
>NW_007249802.1:39589-40500 GCF_000164805.1 Carlito syrichta | reverse complement strand
AGCCGGGCTGGGCTGACTCAGCATCCTGCCCCGACCAACCTCCATCCTCGACAGCTCTGCACTCCCTTGGGCAGAGATGGGAGATGGCGCCTGTGCTGCCGCTGGTGCTGCCCCTGCAGCCCCGCATCCGTCTGGCGCAGGGGCTCTGGCTCCTCTCCTGGCTGCTGGCGCTTGTCGGTGGCCTCACCCTCCTCTGTAGCGGGCATCTCCTGGTCCAGCTGGGGCACCTTGGCACCTTCCTGGCTCCCTCCTGCCGATTTTCTGCCCTGCCCCAGACTGCCCTGGCAGCGAGTGCAGTGGCTGTGGGCACAGGACTGGGGGGTGCGGGAGCCAGCCGAGCAAGCCTGGATGCAGCTCGATACCCTCCCTGGCGAGGGGTCCTGGGCCCGATGCTGGTGGCTGGCACTGTTGGGGGCGGAGGACTCCTGGTCCTCGCGATGGGGCTAGCCCTGGTTTTACCTGGGGGTCTGGACGAGGGCCTGGAAAAAGGCCTGGCGACTGCCTTGGCTCACTACAAGGACACAGAGGTGCCCGGGCACTGTAATGCTAAACGGCTGGTGGATGAGCTGCAGCTGAGGCACCACTGCTGTGGGCGCCATGGCTACAAGGATTGGTTTGGTATCCAGTGGGTCAGCAGCCGTTACCTGGACCCCAGTGACCAGGACGTGGTTGAGTGAGTGATTTCTTCTCCTCTCCTCCGCCTCCTCCCTAGACAGGCTCCCTCTTCCTGCCTAGAAGCCCCACCTCACCTGGACGAGCCATAAGTAGAGCACAGTGGCTGAGAGAATGGGTTACAGCTCTGCCGTTTGCTAGCTGTGCAACCCAGGGTGTGTTACCAAACCACCCTGGGCCCATTGTCTCACCTGCAAAATGAAACGTAGATAATAGTACCTGTCTTTTTTTTTTTTTTT
>NW_007249802.1:32601-39385 GCF_000164805.1 Carlito syrichta | reverse complement strand
CTCACCTCAGCCTCCCAAAGGTGCGGGATTACAGGCTGAGCCACCGAGCCCGGCTCGGTAGTACCTGTCTTATAGATAAGTGCCTAGCTCATGAAGTTGTGAAGACAAGTGAATTATGCTTGGTTGATGCATAGTAAAGCAGTCAGTAAGTGTTTTCCCATGTTTTCCCTTCTCAACACCTGTGCCCCTCAGCCTTCCCCCAGGCCTGTATCTCCAAACAGCCTGACCACCCTGCCCCTCCCTTTGCAGCCGGATCCAGAGCAATGTGGAAGGCCTCTACCTGACTGATGGGGTCCCTTTCTCCTGCTGCAGCCCCCACTCACCCCGGCCTTGCCTGCAAAACCAACTTTCAGACCCCTATGCCCACCCCCTCTTTGATCCCCGACAGCCCAACCAGAACCTCTGGACCCGAGGGTGCCACACGGTGCTGCTAGAGCACCTGCAGGACTTGGCAAGCACACTGGGCAGCATGCTGGCTGCCACCTTCCTGCTGCAGGTGAGTTGGCAAAGCATCTGGGGCCTCCTTCCACATGGGACTCCTTGCTGCCTCCAACCCTGGGGCCCCTGGAAACGCTGACCCTCCTTGACTCTTTCCTCTGGCTTCTCCCACAGGCTCTGGTGCTTGTAGGCCTGCGGTACCTGCAGACAGCGCTGGAGGGGCTTGGAGGGGTTATCGATGCAGAAGGAGAGACCCAGGGCTATCTCTTTCCTGGTGGGCTGAAAGATATGCTGAAAGCAGCATGGCTACAGGGAGGGGTTGCCCACAGGCCAGCACCTGAGGAGGCCCCACCAGAAGAGGCACCTCCCAAGGAGGAAATATCTGAGGCCTAGTGGCCCAAAGCTTGGGGTGGCGGGTGGGAAGGAGGGAAAGAGGAGATGGGAATCTCACAACTCCTCACCGAGGCTCCAGCTTGGGTGGGTGGGGGGGTTCCTGGGAATAGAGGGGCTAAGGATAGAGAAAACCAGGTGTCCTAGAGCCTAGCCCTCGTGGCCAGAACCACCAGGGAACAACAGAGGACAAGGTGATGGGCAAATGACATAGGAAGGCCTGGAGACAGCTTCTGGTGCATAGACTCAATAAAGCTTTTGGATAGAAGCCACTGCTCTTTCTTGTCAAGGGGTGGGGGCCCTGGGAGAACGGATTTCTGTCTGATGGAGAAGCCAAGGCTCCAAAGTGTAGCCCCTGGCTCAGCCTGTATAGGGTCAGAAAGCAAGAACAGGTGTGCGAAATGAAGGAAAACAAGAGGCCCCTCCAGGTTGAAATTCTTTATTCTGAAGGTAGGAGGGGGGGTCAGCATGCTCAGGTGGGGAGGGTCCAGCCCAGCTCCTCCAGCCCCCCAGTGCATGCCCAGCCCCAATAAGTTACCCAGTTCCTTAGCCGCCCTCCCTCCTGAGTCTGTCTGTCCTTCTGCTCCACCACAGACAGGGCCAACCCGGCTCAATACAAGGGCTGCTTGTCCCCAGCCTGTGGGCATTGCCACATGACAGGCTGGGGGAAGGGAGAAGCAGCAGGGCCATGCCCTGGACCTGGAGGAGCAGGGGGCCACTTCGGGCTCTGAGGGGTCAGGACTTGGAAAACCACATCCTAGGCAGGCCTGGGGCCCAGTCCCACAAGGTCTGTGCCTGAAGTGAGGTGGTAGTCGGGGTGGGGCTGCCATCACACCTCAACAGCTGGGTCTGAGCCCTGACCCTGACGCTGCAGCTGCTCCTCCTGCTTCATCTTGGGCTTTTCTGTCCGTGTATGCCACACCAGTACCTGTACCGGGAGGGCTGCAGTGAGAGCCGGAACTAGCCAGATCCAGGCCTCTGGGGCCCTTGGTGTGGAATGGATTCTCCAACCCCCTCCACCTACACAGTGTAGGCTGCGAAGTGTGAGGACAGGGTGAAGAAGACTTTAGTGCCTCTGAAACAAGGCCTTATCCTTTCACCCTCTTTGTCACATGGGTTCCCAGAACTCTGGGAGAGGCCTCCCTGGCTCCCATCTTCTCCTTCAGTAGAAATCTGGAGGGTCCCTCGTGGTTCAAACACCCATTCCCCGGGTCTCACTGTACTGCCCCCATCATCTGTCCATCCCAGAGCCAGGCTTCTCTGTGCCCACTTCCATTCCCTTACCCGAGTGCAGTTGGCAGCCCGTGGCTCCAGGTCCTTGGGATCCACAAGGTGGCTCAAGAGACTGCTCTCCAGGTGGCCCCGGGGAGCAGTAGCATCGAACTGGGCACTGGGCTTAGCCAACAGCAAGGGCAGGGCAACAGCAAATCCCGCCATGTCCACGGGGAAGGGCCGGTTGGGCTCCCATGCTGTGTGGAAGCCCACAACCCGGCCATCCTGTACCTGAGGGCCCTCGAATCGCAGGCCGCCCACCAGCCCCACAGGCCACACTGAGACACCATGGGTCCAGCGCATCTAATGGAGGTAGAAGAGAAGAAACAGAGCGGTGGTCCAGGGGATGGGGGCAGCTGGAAGAGCCACTTGGCTCAGTCTGCCCCAGGGCTTCTCTGCTCTTTACCCAGCAGCCCTGGTAAACAAGGTGATGAATGAAGCTGGCCCCACTTGGTCTCCTGCCCCTGCCCCATCCCGGTGCTCACCTCCTCAAAGAGCTCCCGGCTGTAGGTGTTGTCATCGTCGGCAAAGTACACAACTGCCTGGGTCCCTGGTGGTGGTGGGTCCTTCTTCCCTGCCACAGCACCCCCTCTGCCCCGGAGCCAGTCCAGAGCCTTGTTCCGTTGCTCTACACCACGAGGCCGAACCCAGCCTGGCTCACCCTCCCGAAGCCGCTGGGCCTTGGGTGTGAGGACCACGAGGTGTGTGAAGAGGAGGCCAGAGGCGGCCAGCAGCCCGGAGACCAGCGGGGTAGGGCCCTCAGCGTCCTCTACCAGCAGCCAATGCAGCCGGGGCACCAGGCTCAGTGTCTGGGACAGCCGTACCAACTCTGCCTTCTGTACCAGCCTGCAGGGGAGAGATGCAGCAGGAGGGGAGGGGTGGGCACCATTCGCCCACTCCAGCCAGGGCAGTTTTCCCTGGGCCGCTGTCAGCATCTCCCATAGCCATAGGGAAACCTGACCAGTGCTCAAACTCCTTTTCTCGCCTGTCAACTTCACGCTGACACTCTTCCAGTCCAGGTCTGTTTGTCCAGTCCATGTCTGCCACCCACCTCCACCCCAAGTTTCTGCCCTGTTCTTCCAGTCCATGTCTGTCACTCATCTCAACCCCAGGACTCTGGCTGTGGGAGACTATAAATTAAGGGCAAAGGCTTTGGGATCAGATAGATATGAGTTTGAAGCCCAGCTTTGTAAGTTATCAGCAACAACACCGTCGTGGGAAAAATGGCTCAGTCCCCCTGAGTCTCATTTTCCTCAGCTGTAAAATTGGAGTAACAGTATTTTATGTTACTGTAAAGATTAAATAAGACACTTTTTTTTTAGTTGGAATCTCACTCTGTCATCCAGGTTGGAGTGCTGTGGCACACTCACGGACACCACGGTCTTGACCTGCTGGGCTCAGGGGATCCTTCCACCTCAGCCTTCCAAGTAGCTGGAACTACAGACGCACGCCATCACACCTGGCTAGTTTTTGTGATTTTGTGATTGTAGAGATGAGGTCTCACCAAGTTGCCCAGGCTGATCTCGAACCCCTGGACTCAACCAATCCTCTCACCTTGGCCTCCCAAAGTGCTGGGATTACAGGCTGAGCCACCAAGCCCAGTCTTTTTGATTTATTGTAGAGATGATGTCTCGCCAGTTTACTCAGACGGGTCTCAAACTAGTGGGCTCAGACAATCCTCTCACCTCAGCCTCCCAAAGCGCTGGGATTATAGGCGTGAGTCACCTTGCCTGGCCTAAGACACTTTCTAAAACACCAGTAGAACAGGTTCTTTTCCTTCTGTGCTGGGCTTCCAGAGAGAGGAATTTACTTTAGAGGCCACCTGGGCTCATTCCTCTCCAGGGGAGGAAGACTTGAGTTTAGAGAAGAAACCAGGACATGTGGCTCAGCCTCTTCGGGGCTTCTTTATCCTTCAGACCTGCCTGTCTGCCCCAGGGTTGGAGGTGTGTGCATGTCAGGGTGGGGTCTAGAGCCAATTCCAGAAAGCTGGTACCAAAACTCCATTCCTCAGCTGGCTTTATCAGTCAGAAATCTACATTTTGATTTAAAATAAAAATTAGCCAGATGTGATGGCTCATGCCTTAATCCCAGCACTTTGGGAAGTAGAGGCAAGAAGATGCCTGAGCTCAGGGGTTTGAGACCAGCCTCCTGGGCAACTTGCTGAGACCTTGTCACTACAATTAAAAAAAAAAAAAAAAGGCCAGGCTCGGTGTAATCCCAGCACTTTGGGATGCCAAGATGAGAGGATTGCCTGAGCCCGCAGGTTCAAGACCAGCCTGGACAACTTGGCGAGAACTCATCTCTATAACAAATAAAAAATAAAAAATAAATTAGCCGGGCATGCTGGTGCATGCCTGTAGTTCCAGCTACTTGGAAGTCTGAGGCGGAAGGATCGCCGGAGCCTAGCAGGTCGAGGCTGCGGTGGCCGGGAGTGTGGCACTGCCCTCCAGCCTGGGTGACAGAGTGAGACTCCTACTAAAAAAACAAAAACATCAGCCAGGGATGGTGGCTTGTACCTGTAGTTTCAGCTACTTGGAAGGCTAAGGCAGAAGGATTGCCTGAGCCCAGCAGGTTGAGGCTGCGGTGGCCAGGAAGGTGCTACTGCCCTCCAAGCCTGGTTGACAGAGTGAGGCTCCAACTCAAAAAAAAAAAAAAAAAAGAAATGAATAAAAATAAAAACAAATGTAAAGCACTAAGCATGGTATCTGGTAGAGTAAACACACTCTAAACAGCTGGTGAAATTATTTCTAGACCTTGGTGTGACTTATCATGTCAAACCCTTTCTACTGAATTTAGTCAGGAATTTTTTAAGTTTCTCACCAACTTTCTCTAAGGAGAAGAGTTAAGTCACTGGCAACCTCAAAACTTCTTTGAAGCTGGGCATGGTGGCATACACCTGTAATCCCATCACTTTGGGAGGCAGAGATAAGAGGATTGCCTGAGCCCATGGGTTAAGATCAGCTTGGGCAACATGGCAAGACCTCGTCTCTACAGTAAAAATATTAGCTGGGTGTGGTGGTGGGAGCCTAATTTCCAGCTACTTGGAAGGCTGATGTGGAAGGATCACCTGAGCCCAGCAGGTTGAGACTGCAGTGGCCGTGAGCATGCCACTGCACTCTGGCCTAGGCAACAGAGACTCAGACTCAACAAAAAAAACTTTGAAACTTTATTGTTCTACCTTAAAGTTAAGCAGGAATTTTCTGTTTATGTCCTATTATACCCATTTTCTAATAGAAAAAACAACCATTTCCCCACAAATCTTTAAATGAAGATGTGGTTCATTTATCCTGAATGCTCTAGTTTGAGGAACATCCCCCAGCCCAGAGCCTCCCCAAACTCATCATCAGCCCCAACTTCTTGGGCGATGCAGCCCTCTTGGATGCACCAGAGCCCATACCTGGCATAGGTGGGGGTAACAACATAGATAGTAGGCAGGGCCTCAGGTTCAGGGGGCTGGGCAGGGGCAGGGGGTGGGCGTCGGAGATCGGCTTGCAGCTGGGAAATCCTCAGATCCTTCTGCCGAAGCTGCTCGGCCGCTGCCCGCAGGGGAGAGAGGCAGTCACATGGCTGGCCTGGTCCCAGGAAGCATTGATGGGGAAAGGAGGTGGGGGCAGAGAACCACAGAATGTTCAGCATCCCAGTGGGCCGTAAACTACTCATTTAACTCCTAGCCAACGCAGAAATCCCCTTATGACTTTTCTAGTAGCCTTTTCTACACGCGCAGCGTGGAGAACTCCCTGCTTCTAAAGCAGCCGCTCTCCACCTTTCACAAGTTCCTGTACAGTTTTCGCCTGGATATTGAGCTGATTTTCTGCCTCCATCCCTTCAAACTGCTGGTCTTAATTGTGCCCTTCGGACTCATAACAGACCAGCAGATGTCCTTAATAGGCCAGTCTTCCAAATACCTGAGGATCGTGCAGTGGCACTGTCCCTAAATCCCTGCATAAGAGGCAGGGTTCAATCTGTTCCCTTGGCTGTGCGACCAAAGACTCGTCGTTAAATTCATTGATTCCATCATTGGACATTTATTGAATACTCTTCCTGGGAGACACTGCCTGAGGTGCTGGGGACAGGGCAGGGAACAAAACACACATAGTCCCTGCCCTCATGGAGCTTTCAGTTTAGTTAAGGAAGCAGATACTAAGCAAAGCAGCAAATTAGTAAAATCGTTACAAATAGTAATAAAGGCCAAGAAGAAAACAAATGCCATAAAGAATAAAAGGGAATTGGGAACGAGAAGTTATTTTCGCCATGGAGGTCAGGGAGGGCCTCTCTGAGAGGTGACATTTGAGCTAAGACCTGAAGGATGTGAAAGAGGCAGCTCGGGAAGAGCTGGGAGAAAAGCACCGCAGGCAGAGGAAACAGGTTAAGCGCTTGGGAGAGTAGTGAGCGTGGGGTTTTCAAGAAACTGCCAGGAAGCCAGTCTGGATGAAGCAGCGCGAGGGAGAGGAGTGGGAAATGGGACTGGAGAGGTGCACGGCGGCAGGATCATGCGGGGCCTTGCAGGTTCGGGAAGGAGGCTGGATTTCATCCGAGGTGCGGCGGGAAGCCGCGGTGCGTTAGAGAGGGGAGTGCACCCGTGGCCGCAGGGCGGGCCGTCCGGAGGGTTGAGCAGGATGAATGGTGTCTGCCGGGGTTCATCCCCAGGGCGGGATGCACGGCGGCAGGCGCCCTCGGGCCGGCC
>NW_007249802.1:30925-32581 GCF_000164805.1 Carlito syrichta | reverse complement strand
TTTGAAAGAGAATTTAAAAATCGTAAAAGACACACTAGGAGAGTTAAGCTAGTTTTTGATAAAGGTAAGAAATCACCTGATATGAATATAAGTGGAGAGGTATTTGGCGGTGTCTTGCTCTAGTAATTCCATGCGTGGTGTTGTTTTTAGTAGGTTTACCTGCTAGACCAAAAAGCCCTCTAGACCCTAGGAAGGATGGCGAGGCCCTCTCGTATTCAATGCTGCCCCTGAGTGACGGTCCAGAAGGCTCAAGCAGTCGGCCTCAGGTAAGCAGCATGAGACATCGAAGCAGGGAAATCTGAATCGTAGACAAAACGCTTCAACATTTTACTGGTTTGTGTTCTTTGCAAATGAAGCAGTCTTTCCCTCAGGCCCCGCCCCGAGGCAGCCCCGCCCCACGTCCAGCCCTCTTCGCGCTCCCAGACCGGCTCCCCGGAGCTGGGGCTGGAAGCGCCACTCCGAGTCCGCTTCCGGTCATTTGCGACCCCCTCCGTTGACTTCCGGCCTCACCGCCCGGTTTCGGGAACAGAGGCGATGATGTCACATCCGCCGTGTCAAGCACGCGTGACCGGCAGTCTGAAGCCCGGGTAGGAGCACGTGGGCCCTACCTCGAGACCCGCCCCTTGAACGCGGAATTGCACCAGAATTCCACTCCCTGTCCCCAGATGTTCTTCTCATTTATCCATCAGTCACAGCACTCAATAAGTTGCCCAGTACTTGTTACAAAATTAATGAAATCTAAGGTCCACCACATGGTCCTCTAGGTCTCTCGTATATAAATAATTCTCACTGTAATCTTTAGATGGTATTGTCACCATTTTGTAAATTAGAAACTAAGGTTGACCAAAATTGTATCACTGCCATAAAGCAACTTTCTGTGTCCCTTCTGGACACCCGACTCCAGGATCTCGACTGCTTCTCCCAGCCCATATTTCTTCAACAGATGACAATGGAAGAGCCAAGACAGTGGACTACCTCAGGGAATTGATTAGAAATATTTCCCAAGCGGGGAAATTCCATGAATGCATTCCCCTACCTCCTCTGAAGTCATCATTAGCACTCCTTAAAACAAGTTTCTTGTAAAATAATCTTTAAGACTTGTGGTTGGCCGGGCTCAGTGGCTCAGCCTGTAATCCCAGCACTTTGGGAGGCCAGAGTGGATTCTCTGAGCCTGCGGGCTCAAGAAGTGCCTGGGCAACTTGATGAGACCTCATTTCTACAATAAATCAAAAATTAGCTGGGCGTGGTAGGGCGCGCCTGTAGTTCCAGCTACTTGGAAGGCTGAGGCAGACGGATCGCCGAAGCATAGCAGGTCGAAACTGCAGTGGCCGGCAACAGTCGCTGCACTCCAGTCGGAGTGACAGAGTGAGACTGCAACTCAAAAAAAGAAAAAAAGACTTGTGGTCTACAAATTGGAGGAAACCATTTCCTATCACTAAAACAATGAGAAATTTTTTAAAGTGCTGTCAGCTAAAAAGCAGCAGCCTTTAGTATGAGAACACCCGACCTTATAGCTATTTCTACCCAAGAGGGACCCCACTGGCACTGATCACCACTTATTAACTAGGTCTACTAAAATGTGATGACAGGCCGGGCTCGGTGGCTCAGCCTGTAATCCCAGCACTTTGGGAGGCTGAGGTGAGTGGATTGCCTGAG
>NW_007249802.1:26810-30905 GCF_000164805.1 Carlito syrichta | reverse complement strand
TACTTGGAAGGCTGAGGCAGAAGGATCGCCGGAACCCAGCGGGTCGAGGCTGTGGTGGCCAGGAGCATGCCACTGCACTCCAGTCTGGGTGACAGAGTGAGACTCCAAATCAAAAAAATAAAAATAAAAAAATGTGATGACCTTGCTGGTCCCTCCTATGAAAACATGGACATTTAGGAGGCCAAGAAAGGCGTGTATTTGCTCATTTTGCTGAATTAATAACGTTTACGCAGCCGGGTACAGCAACTCACACCAGTAATCCCAGCACTTTGGGAGGCTGGGGTGAGAGGATTGCCTGAGCTCACAGGTTCAAGACCAGCCTGGGTAACGTGGCAAGACCTCATCTCTACAATAAATTAAAAAATCAGCCGGGCATGGTGACACACGCCTGTGGTTCCAGTCACTTGGAAGGCTGAGGCGGATGATCTGAGCCCAGCAGGTCGAGGCTGCAGCAGCCAAGAGCATGCCACTGACCTCCAGCCTGGGCAACAGAGTGAGAACCCAACTCAAAAAATATATATATATATTTATGCTGAAGCAAGATGAAAATGTCAGGCCCTTGGGCTTCTATGGTCTGTAGCTCAGGCTGGAACTAGAATCCAGACAACCAAGTTATATATGGTTTATCCCTTTATTGTTTCTCCTTTTATCAAAACCTGTCACAGTTGGGGGCCAAGAGAATGTAAAAAAAATTCCCACAAATATTTCCCCTCGTTACCCCTTAGTCCCCCCCCCCAATCCAGGGCTTCTGGCCAACCCTGGGCACACATGATCATTTCCCCCCACCCTCAGCCTTCTCCCAGCAATAAATACAGATGACCGTGAGTCAATGAAACAACTGATTTCTCCATCTTGAATGCCCCCCAAAGGGGACAAGAATGGGGCAAAAGAAGTTTAATGCTCATCCCCTCTTAAGGAGGCATGGAAACTTCTTTCCCCCAAGGGACAAGGGACATAGAAATGCCCGTCAAAACTGCAGCAGCTCTGGAAAGAATCAGGGAGAGGAAAAGGTTGGAATAAAAGGGAAGATGATGTTCTCCAGCAACCTCACTCCTTTGATCCATTCATCCCTTACCAGGTAAGGGGTGGTCCCAGTGTATCAGTGGGGCATAAAAAGGGGAGGGCTGACAGAGTAGAGCCAGGAGGAAGAAATAAAAGGAGGGAGAGCAGTCTGGTGGGGAGGAAAATGGAAGCAGAAAAGGAGCCCAAAAGCTCATTGCTCTCATCTTCCAAGAAATGGCATTAACACATGAGAGTCATGAATGGACAGGGTCTGGGGGAGACTCAGGGCCCCCAAAGAAGGGAAAGAGAAGAGGCAAGGGCCTTATGGTTCCCAGGTCTTCATAATGAATGTGCTCCAGTTAGAGCAACAGAATGTTAGAGGGGTGATGGGAAGGCTTGGTATCAATGGAGTAGAAGAGGTCAATGAGATCACAAGAAGAATTTGGAGCCCAGGGTCAGCCCTGTCATCCTGCCCAAATATTGGCAGAATAAAGGGTCTTGGGATAAGAAAGGTAAAGGCTGGGAAGGGTCAAACTCCAAGGCAGAAGAAAGAGTAACTTTCACTCCCAATGCTCCCCTCCCCCAACCCAAAACATCCCTTGGGTTATCGCAGGTGAATACTCCAGTCAGATGCCACATTGACACCAGGTTTGCGCAGGATCAGCACCGAGGTCTCAGGGTCATGCTGGAAGGACAGGCGGCTATCTGGAGAACCTAGGGGAGGAAGAAATAAAGAGTGCCCTAGTCATACCAACAGGCTATAGTACAGCAACTACATGACTACGCGCCAGGCCATCCCCAACTCTGCTGCCAGATCAGCTACTTACCTTTTGTCTGGAGTACCACAGTTGCTGGCTTTCCAGCCCCTATTATTACCACCCGTTCAATCCACACTGGTGTCTCAAAGTGGCCTTTGGGGTCTGCTGAGCTGAAGATGGAAAAAGCAGTTGCCCATCAGGGGAAAAGAATGTCAGAACAGAAGGAAAAAGGAAACCCAAAGCAAGGTCAGGATGTGAGAAAAGAGCACAGTGAACAGTGAGTATCCCAAGCCCAGTCTCCTCCAGAGGCAGCCAAGGAAGAATGGGCACCCCAGTACCTGGAGACAAGGGTGTTGCCAGAGAATGAGAATCGACGAAGCAGGAACTCATGGCGAGTCTGATAGCTGAATGTGTGTCCATCGTCAAGAAAGAGCTCTCCTTGAGCTGTACCCTAAGTAGAAAGTAAGACAGGTGACGCCTGAGCCAAAAAAGGGACCAAGGGCACAACCCCAGGGGACTGAGTCCTAGGAAGGTAAGCAAAAGGCTGAGGAGGTTCCCTGCTGGTGCACTCACCTGGGAGCTGAGTGCAACAAAGAGAGTGATGGGATCATCCTTCATACAGTCTGAAGAACGCCGCACTCGCATCCATCGAGGCACGATTGTCCCTCCACGCTGGAACACAGGGATCTAGGGCAAGAGTAGTGGTGGGATGAAATCACACCCCCCTTTTCCAATCTTGGGGTCCATAACATCTTCTTTTTTCTTTTTTGAGTTGGAGTCTCACTGTCGCCCAGGCTGGAGCGCAGTGGCATGCTCCCGGCTACCGCAGCCTCGACCTGCTGGGTTCAGGCAATCCTTCTGCCTCAGCCTTCCAAGTAGCTGGAACTATAGGCATGTGCTACCACACCCAGCTAATTTTTTGTAGAGATGAGGTCTTACCATATTGCCCAGGCTGGTCTTGAACCTGCGGGCTCAGGCAATCCTCTCGCCTTGGTCTCCCAAAGTGCTAGGATTGTAGGCTTGAGCCACCACACCCAACCAACATCTTTTGCTCTTGTTCTTCTGTGCCTACCTACTTACGGGACCCCAGAAGCCACATTCTCCCCCCTTCTGAAAACCTACAAGCAGATGGAGCTGGCAACTAGGCAAGGCATACTCACACTGCTTAGAGTTACAGGCAGGTACAGGGTCTGTGGACCATGATGCTTCTGGTAGCTTTGAGTGTCATACCACACCTGAGTGTGAGAGAAGAGATAAGACACTGGGTCATTCAGTGGATGTGGGACACATCATGTTTTCCTCCTTTGGCTTCCACCATCATCTTTCCCTGCCATGCCCTTCCTTAACTCACCTCCCCTTGGCCAGGCAGATAGAGTTGTACACCATGAGCCCCGGAGTCTGATACAGGGTGAACCAGCAATGCATCTCCTAAAACACACCAGAATCAGCTCTGAACTGAGGGATCAATTCCCAGACCACGGAGCACCAAAGTGCCCGCTCCCTGCACTGACAGTCTCATTCACTCCTGCCTCCCTGGGCATCCACAGACAGCTCCATTTTTCTCAGCCTGATGCCAACCCAACACCAAACTGTCTTCCCTATTTCTCACCAAGCAGGAACTGATCATCTATACTGAAGGTGGTGACATCCTGAGGATACTGTACCCACAGGGGCCTAGGAAGGAAGAAAAAAAGACATTTCTACTTGGCAGAAGTCAGAGATGTTCTCCCAAGAATTGGTGATATGAACTGCACAGGATAAGGCCTAACAGCCTACAGTCACAGTTGGGTCAGGGTTCCAGCCTCAGTCATGCAACGCAACCTTGGTCATTTAACCTCCTAAATTATCTTCCTGCCTCTCCTCTGCTCCTTCCACAAATCATTCTGCACAGAGGCCTGCCAGGAGCCTCCTCACACACTTCATTGCCCTGGCCTGCAAAGCCCTCCAGGAGCAGATCATATTTTCCGTTTAGTCTCAACTCCTAGCTCTCCCTCTGCTTCCTTACCCAAGATATACAAACTTTTTCCTTATTCCTGAAACACAAGAAACTAATTTCTACATTAGAATTTTTGCCCTTGCAGTCCCCTCTGCTTCTAACATTCTTCCTAGCCGGGCTCAGTGGCTCAGCCTATAATTCCACGCCTTGGGAGGCTGAGGTGAGTGGATTGCCTGAGCTCGCGGGTTCAAGACCCGCCTGGGCAACTTGGTGAGACCTCATCTCTACAATAAATCAAAAAAATAGCTAGCTGTGGTAGCGCGTGCCTGTAATTCCAGCTACTTGGAAGGCTGAGGCGGAAGGATTGTCGGAGCCCAGCAGGTCGAGGCTGCGGTGTCT
>NW_007249802.1:18458-26790 GCF_000164805.1 Carlito syrichta | reverse complement strand
CAGAGAACAGAATCAACAGAGAATACAACACAACAAGAAACTTGAACATACAAACATACATCAACCCTAAAACCAAAAGAAAAAACTTTATAAAAATCTCATGACAGGGATCAACAATCACATTTCAATAATCAGCCTGAATGAGAATGGACTAAATGCACCCATGAAAAGACACAGAATGGCAAACTGGAAGAGAAACCATTACCCAATTATTTGCTGCCTCCAGGAGACTCATCTCATTATAAGGGATGCACACAGACTCAAAGTTAAAGGATGGAAAATGAGTTACCAGGCAAATGAATCACAAAAGAAGGCAGGAGTTACTGTCTTAATATCAGATAAAACAGCCTTTAAGCTATCAAAAATTTAAAAAGATGTAAAAGGACACTACATAATGATAAAAGATCCAATCCATCAATAAAAAATATTCATCCTAGCCGGGCTTGGTGGCTCAGCCTGTAATCCCACACCTTTGGGAGGCTGAGGTGAGTGGATTGCCTGAGACCGCGGGTTCGAGACCCACCTGGGCAGTGAGACCTCATCTCAACAATAAATAAAAAAATCAGCCAGGCGTGGTAGCGCATGCCTGTAATTCTGGCTACTTGGAAGGCTGAGGCAGAAGGATCGCCGGAGCCCAGCAAGTCGAGGCTGCGGTGGCTGGAAGCAGCTACTGCACTCCAGTCTGGGCGACAGAGTGAGACTCCAACTCAAAAAAAAACACACACAAAAAAACATTCTTCCTCTAGATCACAAGAGTCTGTCTCACTCATCATTCAGGCCTCATCTCATATGGCCTTCTCAGAAAGGCTTTTTGCAACCATCCAATCCCATCACTCTTTAATTTTTGTCAAAGACCTCATGATTGCTAACAATTTTCTTTAAATATTTATTGCTATTATTTATCCCCATTACTCCTGACCTTAACACCAGACTTCCTCCTCTACAGAAAGAGGCCCAGAGACGCAGCCCAGTCCTGAATGGCCCCCAGCCACCTCAGCCCACTCTACACAAACCCAACTGAATGTCTTACCTCATGACAGGAATGCCTTCGCGATGGGCCTGATAGAAGAGGGTGTACCAGAAGGGCAGCAAAGAGTATCGCTGGCCCAAGGCATCTCGGATTATGTTATGGTGCTCAGAAGGTAACAGCCACGGCTCTCGCCGTCCAGTGTCCAAGTGGGCATGTGCCCGGAAGAATGGCTGGTAGGCACCCATCTGGTACCAGCGCACAAGCAGCTCTGGCTCTGGGTTTTTGAAGAAGCCGCCCACATCCGCTGGGAGAAGGGAGGGAGGAAGCAGGTTGGAAAAGTGGGTGAAGATAAGATGTTGCCTGAGGAGCTTCCCAAGACCCCTCTATGGACTCCTGGCTCTCTTTGCTCATGCCTAGGTCCTGTGCCCTCTACTTTGCCCCTCTTCCATCAAACCAAGACCCCAAATTCCTCACCCTCTTACCCCCACAGAAGGAAAGTCCCACCAGCCCCAAGCTGAGACACATAGGGACAGAGATCTTCAAATGGTCCCACTCAGCAGTGTTGTCTCCTGTCCACACGGCTCCTGAGGAAGACAAGAGGGAGCTTACACACAGTGAAGGGGCTCAGTCTTTTATATAGCAGACCTCTTTGACATGTCACATCTGCTCTGGGATCCAGGACCCTGCTGAAGATGCCAGAGTTCACAAGAACACTTGAATGGGAACTGGACCTCTCTCCCCTAGCTTCCTTCAAAGTGCACAGCTGGGAGGATGCAGTATACAGCTCAGAGGATGGCTGTGTGGGTAGGTTCCTTAGAGAGCCAGACCCAGGTCCACAGCTCTGGCCTTCACACTCTTCTACCATAGTGCCACTCTCCAAATCTTACCAAAGCGTTGGGAGCCAGCAAAGAATGCCCTGCTCAGGACAAAGGAGCGTTCTATGCCCCCAGAGCGCAGTGTCAGCCCTTCAGCAGTCGCCATGTGCTATGTGGAAAGAGGAGACAAGAAGGGTAGTGAGAAGTAAAAACCAGCTGACATCTCTTGCAAGTTCCCTGGGCCTTGTTTTTCCACCAACTCTTCTCTCTCAGCTCCTTACCACATAGAGGCCATAAATGTTGTGCACATCCCGGTGCTCCCAGCCCCCATAATGCTGGGCATCCTTGAGCATGGTGACCTCAGGACCATTGAATACAGATGGTTCATTCATGTCATTCCAGACATAGAGGTTGGGAGCTGAGCCCTGGAACACAGGCAGAAAGTGGAGACAGAAGGACAGAGGAGAAGAAGAAGACAAAGAGTGTCAAACCAGAGAGCTCCTAGAAATCTAGAAAGATATATTTTTCAGGGCCCTCCCAGAATCAAGGCTCACTGATACATTATAGGCAGCCAACCAAAGCAGGGTTGACAGGCAGAGATAGGTGGATTCAGGGAGACAGGGTGGGAAAGACTGATTACAGGTCACGGGGAGAGGTGTTCCCTACCTCATAATTGTCATAGCTGAACATGTTAGCCCACCAGGCCCTTGTTGCAGGATTAGTGAAGTCAGGGTAACCAGCTGAGCCTGGGAGAGGTTAAGGGTGGCTGTCAACCCCCTAAGGAGCGAAAGAACCACCATTCTACCTCCCTGGCCTCCTAATTGCCTCTACGTCAATTCTGGGTCTGCCTACCTGGCCAGCACCAGCCTTCATAGTCAGAGCCATCCCGGGTTTTAACGTATAGCCCCAGGTTCCGTAGCTCTTCATGAACCCGGTAGCCAGAGTCCACCTTGATGTGGGGGTCTACAATGGTCACCAGCTGGGGGCAAGTAACAAGGGGATCAGAGCTCTCCAGGGCTATTATACCTCAGCCTTACCCAGAGAAGACCAAGCATGATTGCAACCCCTCACCTTCCGCCTCTTGGAGGCCAAGTGCTCAAGCATGTTGAGGGGCTGAGGGAAGCGACTGGGGTCCCAGGTGAAGTACCGCTTGCCATCAGCATGTTCGATGTCTAGCCAGATGACATCACAGGGCAGATTGTGATCATCGAAGCCTCGATCCACTTCCAGCACATCAGCCTCGTCCCGGTAGTTCCAGCGGCTCTGGTGGTAGCCGAGGGAGAAGAGCGGGGGCAATGCCTGGGTCCCTGCAGGTTCATTCAGGATCGGAGAAGGTCACAACAGGGATCAGGCCCAACACCCAGAAACTGAGGGAGGGTTGTAAACTAGAGGGTGCTGAAGGGTACAAAGATAGAAAACAAGCTAGGACATAAGACCTCCGAAAGAAAAAGGCAGAAAAATGAGGCTGTTGGCAACAGAGACACCATGTACCTGTGAGACTAGCATACTGCCTAAAGACATCAGAGACAGAAGGCCCAAGCAGCAGAAAGACATCAATGATGCCACTCTCTGACATCCAACGAACATCTGTCTGTGGCGTCTCCCCAGATCCTTGAAGGTAGTCCAGCATCTTCCCAAACAAGGTCTGTATAGGGGACCAGAGAGAGGTCAGACACGTCCTGCCCTCTCATTTTCCAACTCCAAGACAAGAGCTGCAATTTTCTCTTGTCCATACACAACTGGCTCTTTTTTTTTTTTTTTAAAGGATTAGAGAATAGAGTTTATTTAGAAAGTAAATTAGAGAGAAAGAGGTGATTCTCCTCCCCAAAGCTGGTAAACATGGCCTGGCCATAGCTCAAAGAGCACATGGCCATACCATAGCTTAACAAGGCAGTGGCCACACAGTTGGCTCTTATGAGTCACTTTGGTCGAGATTAAATGTGGCCTTCTGACCAGACATGGTGGCTCATGCCTATAATCCCAGCATTTTGGGAGGTAGAGGCAAGAGGATTGCCTGAGACCAGGGGACTTGAGACCAGCCTGGGCAACTTGATGAAACTTCATCTCTACAATAAGTAAAAAAAAAAAAAAGCCGGGCATGGTGGCACACACCTGTGGTTCCAGCCACTTGGAAGGCTGAGGCGAAATGATCCCCTGAGCCCAGCATGTTGAGGAAGCAGAGGCCATGAACATGCCACTGCACTCCAGCCTGGGCATCAGAATGAGACTCTGACTCAAAAAGTAAGTAAATAAATAAATAAATGTGGCCTTCTAAGTGAGGCTTTCCAAAACCACACTACCTAAAATAGGACAGCCCCTAACCCCACCATGAACTCTTTCATGTCCTTGTTGGCATTTACCACCACTGAACTCATCTTGCCTTCTTTATTGTTTAGCATCTGTCCTCATCCCTGGGAGTCAGGACCTTGTCACCCCCAGTTAGCACTATATCCCCATCACCTAAAAGGGTGCCTAACACATAATATACTATTAATAAGTGTATCCCCTCAGTCCAGAAAGAGCAAAGCCTTCCCCATTAAGTGTGTGTCAACTGGGGGTGATTGTCAAATGCTGTTCACCAGGCCCAGGGCCTCTTCTCTCACCCAGTCCCCCAATTAGGCTATTCCCCCAGCCATGTGTAGTGGCACACACCTGTAGTCCCAGTTACTTGGGAGAATTGTGCCACTGCAACAGAGTGAGACTCCAATTCAAAAGAAAAAAAAAGTGAATGCTCTGGCATACCACTTGTCTTAAGGCCTAGAAGCCTCACTCCCTGCTTTCTCCCCATGCTTATGCTCTCACCTTCCCCGCAGTGTTGGAGGATATATCAACCCAGGTCTCTGCAGCATTGAGCCAGAAGATGCCCAAGTCGCGATGGGGGTTGTGTGCCAGGAGCACGGGCACAGACCCATACAGGGCCATGGGGTTGTACAGCTCATACTGGAACACGTCCAAATTGTAGAGGCGATATGGCTCCCCACCTCTGCAAGCAAGATTTGGGCTGACAACTGGTCCTAGGCTGTGGCACATGCAAACTCCACCCCATAGGAGACACAGGTAAGAGATAAGAAAAGGGTCCTCTGCCCTTCTTAAAGGATTTTCTGACACCCAAAATTGATCTAGGCACAGGAAGTGATCCACAGTTGTTTGGAATATCCACTCTGTCTGTATATCTGACTTCTTTCTGCCCACCCCCTATCCTAATGTCATTAAAAGACTCACTCTGTGACCTTCAGTCTCAGGTTGTCTGCATGCTCCGGAATCCCATAGACATGCTCCATGCCTGGCAGAGAGAAGTCCAACCCCACAGACATGGGGCCTGGAAGAAAATCAAAGAAAATGTTCCAGAGCTACTGCTTGGCAAGGACTCCCTGGCACCGCTGCCCAAGGCTCTCCCAGCCACTTACCATATGGCTTGCTATCAGAATGAGTTTTGAATGTCTCTTCCCAGGCTCCTGGCTCATCTTTCTCTGCCTTCCCCTGGGTCTCCTCTGGCTATAAGGAGGAAAGCAGACCACTACCCAATCTTATACCAGTTTTCTCTCTTTCTCTTCCCATTAACTAAATCCCATCCCTGATGATGAGTCTAAGCTCAAGTTTCTTGTAGGTCTTCCCTCCAGCCTCCCAGCCAGTCCTATCCTCCAACCCCCTATCCCCCCACCCTCTACCCCTGCCACTTGCCTTGTCACCATTCCCAGGTATTTCCTCGGGCAAGGCCCCATCGCCCTCAGCTGGGTCTTTTGATCCTTGCCTGGAAGGTAGGAGAGCTGTCTGCTCCAATCCAGGGGGGGCAGGGACGAGGGGCTAGTGGAAGGAGGGGTGGGGGAATAGAGAGCCAAGGGTCCAAAGGAACGAAGGCAATGGAGGAAGGGACTGAATGTCAAAGCTTGGAGAAGGAACCCTGCCCCCCATGACCAGGTAAGTTTGCAAAGGATGGGGAGAGAAATGACAGGGAAATGAGGAATAATGCCACCAGGAGGTGCCTTCCATACACAGGCCCAAATCACCAGCCTCTGCCAGCATCCCAGAAGAGACAGGAAGGATGGTTCACAGCCTGGGCTCTGAATACTAATCCTGGCTCTGCTTCCTCCATTAAGAGACTGGCCCTAACCACCCTCACTGGGCCTCAATCTCCTGGTCTGACATAGGGTTTTGCAAAGATAAGAGGGGTCATACCATATCAAGCCCCTCCTAATATACATAGGAACCTCAAGAGGTTCTGCCAAATAATGCTTTCAAGGGCAGCTGGCAAGCAGCTCTGCCCAGAACATGAGGCACACCCCAGCTAAGAGCCAGGAAGCCCAGAATAGGCAGCATCTTACCACTCCTTACCAAAGCAATAATTTCCCTACATTCCTTCAGCTCTAGAGGACTCCAACATTTCAACTTCCTTCTCCCACGGGGCTCCCAGCCAGAGGAAGAGGGAACAGGAAACCAGAAACCACATAGCTGGGAAAAGGGGAATGAGTGAAGGGCAGGACATGGAAGGGTCTAGGGCATCTTCCCCTGAGGACCAGAGTGATGGGTGGGTAAGAGCAGAGGAACAGATACAGTACCAATGGCCATGGATTTACCTAGAGAAAAGGATCTTGATCTTATCCCATATGCTACCGAGCGTGAGACTAACTTTATCCGAGAAACTGGGGCAGGAGGAGATGGGTAGGGAAAGGGAAGAAGAAGCACAAAACCAACACAAAAACAGAAACACAAAAGTGAGTTTCAGTCGACAAACTTCCAGAGATGGGGGGAATAAAGAAACCAAAAAAATAAGTAAATAAATAAAAAGGAAGAAAATAAATCTGGGAAATGTGATGATATGAGAAGGGGAAGAGGGAAAGGCGACCCAGGCAGGCCTCCCAGAGGAGATGCCCAGGGTACAACTCAGTGACAAACGTGACTGCCTCCTGGTCTGTACAGGAAACGGAGAAAAGTTGCAACCCATGTCTAGTTCCTACCCGCCCTGATAGAGAGGTTTCTCCCAGTCCCCATCCCCTACCTGACTGCCCTGCCACCCTGTCTCCTCCCAGGAACTCAGTGTCAGGCCCCACGACACCCCTAGGCTCTTTCACACTAGGTTTCCTGCAGTCCCAACCCCTGTACTCACGAGACCCTGGGAGCCCTCTGGTGCTCAAATTCCAAGAGTCCTCGGGCATTGACACTGAGCAGAAGGCTGCGATCCTCTAGTAGGTCAAGGCGGAATGGCCGTGCTGTCAAGATAATCTTGTAGGGTCCCTCAGCCATTATTAGCTCCACACTGTTGTCATCTTGGCCAGAGACAGAAAGCCTAGGAAACAGATCAAAAGGGATATAAGGAAGTACAAAGGGCCAAGGGTAGTCATGAAACTTCAGAAGAAGAGAGGACCTGCTAAGAAGAATAGACAATGTGGTGGCAATAGTGCAGGGATAGGTACGTTAACCAAAGGAACCAACTAAAGAGCCCGGAAAAAGAGCATACTTAGTACTTTGAAATGTAACAGAGGCAGCACAGTAAATTACTAAGGAAACGAAGCCTATTAAATAATGATGTAGGAAAAAAAGATCTTTGGCTGGGCATGGTGACTCATGCCTGTAATCTCAGCACTTTGGGAGGCAGAGGCCAGAGGATTGCCTAAGACCAGGGGTTCAAGACCAGTCTTGTCTCGACAATAAATCAAACAAATCAGCTGGGCATGAATGGTGCGTCTGTAGTCCCAGCTACTCAGGAGGCTGGGGCGGAAGGATTGCCAGAGCCCAGCAGGTTGAGGCTGTGGTGGTCTCTCACACCTGTAATCCCAGCACTTTGGTTTGAGACCAGGCTGGGTAACATGGTGAGATCTTGTTTCTACAATAAAAACCAAAAAATTAATTGGGTGTGGTGGTGCACGCTGTAGTTCCAGCTAATTTTTGATCCGCCTGGGCAACTTGGCCAGACCTCATCTCTACAATAAATCAAAAAACAAGCCGGGCATGGTAGCGTGCGCCTGTAGTTCCAGCTACTTGGAAGGCTGAGGTGGAAGGATTGCCAGAGCCCAGCAGGTCGAGGTTGCAGTGGCCAGGAGTGGCCACTGCACTCCAGTCTGGACCACGGAGTGAGACTCCAACTCAAAAAAACAAACAAACAAACAAACAAACAAAAAAACAAATTTCCAAAAGCTCACAAGCCCTAGGATACTTTCCTTATAGAACTCAAAAATAAAACCACATAAAAATTTCTTAGGCACATATACACAGCTATATATATTATACACACACACACATATACACAGACTGCAACTGTAAGACCAAAAAAGGAGCAAGAAAATTATAAACTTCAGCATAACAACCACTTCTGGGGAAGTCAAGGGTACAGAATACTGAGGAGTATATGATTGGGTTGAGTGGAGAGTTTAAAGGGTAGTGTATTGACTATGTTATTTTTGTTTTTTGGTTTTTTTGAGTTGGAGTCTCACTCTGTCACCCAGATTAGAGTGCAATGGCTGCTCCCGGTCACTGCAGCCTCAATCTGCTGGGCTCCGGCGATCCTTCCGCCTCAGCCTTCCAAGTAGCTGGAACTACAGGCGTGTACTAC
>NW_007249802.1:18077-18438 GCF_000164805.1 Carlito syrichta | reverse complement strand
GCGTGCCACTGCACTCCAGTCTGGGCGACAGAGTGAGACTCCAACTCAAAAAAAAAGAATTGGAAAAATAAGTTGGGGTACATTCACACAACAAAATATCATAAAGCAGTAAAAATGAATGAACTAAAGCTACATGCAACAGAATTAAAGTCATGTAAAAAAAAAATTCAGCCAGGCTCGGTGGCTCAGCCTGTAATCCCATGCCATGGGAGGCTGGGGTGAGTGGATTGCCTGAGCCCGCAGGTTCGAGACCTACCTGGGCAACTTAGCAAGACCTCATCTCTACAATAAATCAAAAATCAGCCGGGCGTGGTAGTGCACGCCTGTAGTTCCAGCTATTTGGAAGGCTGAGGTGGAAGGA
>NW_007249802.1:12956-18057 GCF_000164805.1 Carlito syrichta | reverse complement strand
TTTTTTTTTTTTTTTTGAGTCAGAGTCTCACTCTGTCGCTGAGGCTGGAGTGCAATGGCATGCTCACGGCCACCACAGCCTCAACCTGCTGGGCTCAGCCGATCCTTCCACCTCAGCCTTCCAAGTAGCTGGAACTACCGGCATGTGCCATCAGCTGGCTAATTTTTCTTGATTTACTTTAGAGATGAGTTCTCACCAAGTTGCCCAGGCTGTTCACGAACTCATGAACTCAGGCAATCCTCTCACCCTGGCCTCCCAAAGTGCTAAGATTATTTTGGCATGAGTCACTATGTCTGGCCTACTATGTTATTTTCTAAATTAAGTACTTAGGAGAGAGCCATGCTTGGAACAATGACTACAGGTTATCATGACTCAAGAATCTGAGTAATTCTATTCTCAATATCTGAGGAAAAGGGAAGAACAAAAGGAAGGAGGGAGGGAGGGAGGAAGGAACTGTATTCCTGGGAAGTATGATCTGTGCCTTGTTTATTTCCATTTTTATCACCAGTACCTAGCCCAGGCCTAGCACAGAAGAGGAAGCAACACCTGTCTGCTGAACTAAATGAAGACAGAGTAAAAGAGAAAGTCAGTGAAACAGAGGAAGAGATGGAAAAAGGTTGAGGAACTTGTCAAATACTGGCAAGGAACTAGTCAACTATAATACACTAATGTGGGAAAGAAAGTTGGCCACCAAAAAAGGTTCAACTGGGAAGAGAAAAGGGCCACAGAAATGGATGTTTCTTAGAAAAAATTTACCGAGCTGTGGGAGGATCAGCCACCAAAACATCCGGCACACGATATCGGGGTCGCCGGGGCTCTAGCTCATCAATCCTGATCCGAGTCATGTTCTCTTGAAGCCCCTGAAGCTCC
This sequence comes from Carlito syrichta, assembly GCF_000164805.1. NCBI lineage: Eukaryota > Metazoa > Chordata > Mammalia > Primates > Tarsiidae > Carlito > Carlito syrichta. The sequence continues at coordinate 17,187 of NW_007249802.1, read as the reverse complement.
AGCACCAGCAACACCTGTGGAGATAGAGATTAAGATCCGGAGCAAGGAGGAAGACTGCACCATGGAATGCCCGCTTAGCCCACCGTCTCCTGAGGGGTTTCCTCCTTAGAGCCCTTTGCCTAAGTGTTGAGGTGAGATTACTTCACAGAGTAAAAGCCCCAAGATTCGGCTGGAACAGGATGTTGGTTAGATTCTCCCTTCCCAAATTACCCCTTACCCATTTCCCCACCCCTACTACTCTTCCTTGTCTTGTCTGACCTTGGTGACCTCATGGAGCAGATGAACAGTAAGGGAATCAGGACCAAGTTGCAGGGAGTCGAGCAAGGCACGATATGGAGAGAGGCCTGGCCGTATGCTTCGCTGTCGCCTGCCAAGTAGAAAGGAAGGTGGGAGGGACACCCACAATGTTCCAAGGTTCCTGTCACCTGCAGTGCCCTCCGGCCACCCCATCTGTCACAGACACCTCCAACATTACCCTACTTTCCCTCCCGCTCTCCCAGAAATATCATACTTGCAGAAAGAACTCTCTTCACAGGTCTTAAAGTTGCTTCTATCCACAGCAAGGGTAATCCCCAGGCAGACCCCTAAACAAGCCAGTACCAAACCTGCCCAAGACCTAAGGAAAAAAAAGACAAAGAGGCACTATCACAAAAGGGTCAGGAAAGGCCAACCTTCACAAGAAAAAGCCTCTTACTGTCATAAGACTATAAAACAGCTCAGGAAAGAAGGAGAAATATGGACTCACATTAAATAGAAAAGAAGGCAAAGTGGACATGAAGTTATGGGTCAAGTCTGAGGAGTCGGATTACTGGCACCTTCCCTTTGAAAGGTAGAGGAAGAGCCGGGCTCGGTGGCTCAGCCTGTAAGCCCATGCCTTGGGAGGCTGAGGTGAGTGGATTGCCTGAGCCTTCAGGTTCGAGACCCACCTGGGCAACTTGGCGAAACCTTGTCTCTACAATAAATCAAAAATTAGCCAGGCGTGGTAGCGCGTGCCTGTAGTTCCAGCTACTTGGAAGGCTGAGGTGGAAGGATCGCCGGAGCCCAGCAGGTCAAGGTTGCAGTGGCCGGGAGCCACCACTGCACTCCAGTCTGGGCGACAGAGTGAGACTCCAACTCAAAAAAAAAAAAAGAAAGGTAGAGGAAGCGGGCAAAGGATCTTTGGCCTTCAGATGCCCTGATATTGACTCTGGTTACATCAGCCGCCCTAAGGAAAGGAGCAGTAACAGCCAGTCCCAGAGGATATGGTAATACCATGTGTGTGGAACAGAGAAACAGAGCAAGATATGCCTTTCCATAGGCAAGGCATCAGGTGGATGCACAGTTAAAAAGTTAAAGATAGCCGGGCTCGGTGGCTCAGCCTGTAATCCCGCGCCTTTGGGAGGCTGAGGTGAGTGGATTGCCTGAGCCTGTGGGTTCGAGACCCGCCTGGGCAGCGAGACCTCATCTCTACAATAAATCAAAAAATCAGCCGGGCGTGGTAGCGCATGCCTGTAATTCTGGCTACTCGGAAGGCTGAGGCGGAAGGATTGCCGGAGCCCAGCAGGTCGAGGCTGCGGTGGCCGGGAGCGGCCACTGCACTCCAATCTGGGCCACAGAGTGAGACTCCAACTCAAAAAAAAAAAAAAAAAAAGTTAAAGATGTGCCCTCAGTTAGCCTGTTGGTCACAGTTTCTAGGGTCCTAACTTCCCACCCTAGACAGCCCATTTCTACTCCTATATCTTTTTCTTTTTTAATGAATTAAGAAAGGCAGATTTATTAAAGGAAAGATACATTGTAAAGGGCACAATGGGCAGGACAATAGCAAGAGTGTCTGCTGTCAACTTCTGTATCTTCAGAACAAATCATCACTATCACTACCAAAGGCTGAAAAGAATAACAATAGCTAAAATGTTGGGCCCCAATGACCCCTAGGGGCATGGCTAACTGCTTTTATATCATTAGTTTTCAATTCTGTCTGCAGTTTTTAAGGGTATCAGTGTCCTGGTCTTGCCCCCAGAGATTTTTACATAACTGAGGAAGGGACTGGGCATTCGTTTTTTGTTTTTTTTTGTTTTTTTTACTTTGGAGTCTTACTCTGTCACCCAGATGAGTGCAGTGGCATGCTCACTGCCACCACAGCCTTGACCTGCTGGGTTCAGGCAATCCTTCCACCTCAGCCTTCCAAGTAGCTGGAACTACAGGCACCCACCATCACACCCTGCTAATTTTTTGATTTACTGTAGAGATGAGGTCTTGTCTAGTTGCCCAGGCTGGTCTCAAACCCGTGGGTCCAGGCAATTCTCTCACTTCGGTCTCCCAAAGTGCTGGGATTATCGGTGTGAGTCACTGTGCCTGGACTAGAGCTTTTTTGTTTCTGTTTTTTTTTGAGTCAGAGTCTCACTCTGTCACCCAGGCTGGAGTGCAGTGGTACACTCACGGCCACCCCAGCGTCGCCCTGCTGGGCTCCAGCGATCCTTCCGCCTCAGCCTTCCAAGTAGCTAAGAACTACAAGCACGCATTGCCACATCCGGCTAATTTTTTATTTATTGTAGAGATGAGGTCTGGCCAAGTTGCCCGGACTGGTCTCGAACCCGGGGACTCGGGCAATCCACTCGCCTCAGCCTCCCAAAGTGCTGGGATTGCAGGGTGAGCCACCGAGCTTGGCCTGGAGTTTTTTTTTAAAGTTCCCTGAAAAGTCAGGCACAGTGGCTCACTTCTGTAATCCCAGCACTTTGGGAGGCAGAGGTGAGAGGATGCTTGAACCCAGGGATTTGAGACCAGCCTGGGCAACATGGTAAGACCTCGTCTCTATAATAAATCAAAAAACTAGCTGGGTGTGGTGGCACATACCTGGTAGTTCCAGCTACCTGGAAGGTTGAAGTGGAAGGATCACCTGAGCCCAGCAGGTTGAGGCTGCAGTGGCCGTGAGTATGCCACTGCACTCTGGCCTGGGTAACACAGTGAGACTCTGACTCAAAAAAAAAAAAAACTCCCCAAACAACTCTAACGAGCTTTACATGCACTACTTCTTTTCCCTTTCTTTCATTGTTTTCTTGGCGAATACAGGACTAGGGATTTTTCCCAAACAGGAAAATTGAAGCATGAAAGGTTCAAAAATTCACCCAAGATTGAACAGCTACTTAGGAGTGAAACTGAGATTGAATTAAGTTCTGCCTGACTCTGGGGCCCGTACTTCACCACGATGCACACTACAGCATGCGAATCACTAGCAGAATGAACTGGACCTCACTAAGGACAATCAATCCAAGAAATTCATCACAAACTGTGGCTTCTTCAATGTGGTATCTATCAAATGACAAACAATGGACTAACAGGCTTATTTAAACAAATTAGTTTGAATAATTTATTTACCCAATCTGAGTAAATCCTAAATAAGAGTTCTCAAATTTTAATGTCTTTTAAGAATAACCAAGCCAGGCTCGGTGACTCAGCCTGTAATCCCACGCCTTTGGGAGGCTGAGGTGAGTGGATTGCCTGAGCCCGTGTGTTCGAGACCCGCCTGGGCAGCGAGACCTCATCTCTACAATAAATCAAAATTAGCCGGGTGTGGTAGCGCACGCCTGTAGTTCCAGCAACTCGGAAGGCTGAGTCGGAAGGATCACCGGAGCCCAGCAGGTCGAGGCCACGGTGGCCGGGAGCGGCCACTGCACTCCAGTCTGGGCAACAGTGAGACTCCAACTAAAAAAAAAAAAAAAAATCACCTGCCAGCCAGGTGCGGTGGCTCAAGCCTGTAATCCCAGCACTTTGGGAGGCCGAGGTGAGAGGATTGCCTGAGTCCACAGGTTCAAGACCAGCCTAGGCAACATGGTGAGACCTCTTCTCCACAATAAACCAAAAAAAATGAGCCGGGCGTGGTACCACGCGCCTGTAGCTCCAGTTACTTGGAAGGCTGAGGTGGAAGATCAAAGGATCGCCTGAGTCCAGCAGGTCGAGGCTGCAGTAGGAGGCTGAGGTGAGTGGATTGCCTGAGCCCGTAGGTTTGAGACCCGCCTGGGCAACTTGGCGATACCGCATCTCTACAATAAAAAAAAATTAGCCGGGCGTGGTAGCATGCGCCTATAGTTCCAGCTACTTGGAAGGTTGAGGCGGAAGGATTGCCGGGGCCCAGCAGGTCGAGGCTGCAGTGGTCAGGAGCGGCCACTGCACTCCAGTCTGGGTGACAGAGTGAGACTCCAACTCAAAAAAAAAAAGATATCTATTAAAGTAAACAAAAAAGAGTCGGGCTCGGTGG
>NW_007249802.1:3063-12936 GCF_000164805.1 Carlito syrichta | reverse complement strand
ACCACACCCGGCTAATTTTTTGATTCATTGTAGAGATGAGGTCTCACCAAGTTGCCCAGGCGGGTCTCGAAGCCGCGGGCTCAGGCAATCCACTCACCTCTATCTCCCAAGGCGCGAGATTACAGGCTGAGCCACGGAACCCAGGTAAGACTGCATTTTAAATATGCTCTCCCAGTGACTCTGATGTGGGTATCCCAGCACACTAGAAAAGTGTTCCAAACTGGGGTGGGGGTTCTTCTAAGTAATAAGATTGTACAACCTATACTAAGACAACTACTATACTCATCTCTAGATATGGAGCTATCTACCATTAGCCTCAGAAACTGCTTGAAAGCTAAAGGTAAAGAAAACTACCAGAAAAGAGATCACAGAACACAGTGAACCTTTCTACTCCAAAAGAATGTGCAAAACGATTACTCCATAACAGTCCTGACAGAAAATGAGGAAAACACTAGGTGATTTAATACACCAAGCAGGATTAAATACTAGCAAAACAAGCAGAAGAAATGCTACCAGAAAACTCTATAACAAGGCATGGAGCCCAGGTCCTGCAGTGACCCAAGTGTCTACAGCAAGCACCCAGGGACACTGACTTGTGTCCACCTGCACAAAGCCAAACTAATGAGAAGTAGAAGAAGCCAAATATTCTCTGGGGCCCCATTTGCACGGTCTATGAAACTCGTTTGAAGAGATGCCAATGGGGATAGGATTTCTAAAGGATGTTTCAAATATCACCTGTAGGAAAGCCCTGAGAACTCAGGGATGCCTAGAACATCCCAAACAAGAGGTGTTTCTAAGTCAAAATCGGGAATGAAGCGCAGGGCAAGTTGCATCCGTTTATTGTTTCAGATCACAGGCTCCCAGAGAACTGAGTTTCTGGCCCATGCTTTTTTTTTTTACTGCTTCGGACAGTACATGCCTCTCCCATCCCAGTACATCCGTTAGGTCCCAGTAAACACTTCGTGGCGCTGGTGATGTGTTTCGAACCTTTTCTTTTCTTTCAGTAATATAAACTCGAGAGCACGGACCAAACCATTCTATTACATGTTGTGTTTGAGCAACATCATCCAGGCTGACTGTGAATTTACTGGACCTTGCCCCAGCCGTGCCCAGCGACCGAGGACACTGAACTAGCCAGGGTTGGTGCCCACGTGAAGACAAGAGCAGGGGAAAGTCTGGGTCTCGGGGAGCAGGCACTAGGGTAGTGCAAGCTTAACTACCGGCCGCTGTGCTTCCGCCCAGCTGAGGGGCCGCAGGGCAGCAGGCTGCGTTCCCCGAGGCCAGGCCGCATCTTGTCCCCCTCCCCGACGGGCCCACACACAGCAGAGAGGAGACGGCGCTAACCGCCGCGAGCCGCTGGAGGAGGGCAGCGGCTAAGAGCCGCCAAGACCAAGAAAGGTGCACAGCTACGACCTTCTTGAGCCGCCGGGTGGGATTCTGGAGCCCCGGGAGCGAGGGCCCCCAATGTCGCGCGGCTCTACCGCTGGCAGACTGGAGGCGCCTGAGGCCGCCTCCAGGGGGACAAAGGTTCCTCGCAAGACCAGGGGTGGCAGAGTGTCAGGACATACAGGAAGGAGCGACATGGGTTTTGGGGGATCTAGGGTCGTCCTGGGCGCGCCCCCAGGTTCCGGGCTCCTCACCGCCTCCTACGCGCCGCCACTGCCGCTACCGCCGCCATCTTGTGCCGGGTTTGCTCCTTGACCCCGAACCTCCCGCCCCACCGCGCGCGTTTAGCCACGTATCCTAATGCCCGCCCCTTCCGGCCTTCTGATTGGTTTAGCCAGGGCGCCGCCAGGCGGCTACCTCATTGGTGGAGTGAGCACATTCAATGATTCGGGGGCGGGAACTTCCAGAGCCTGGCGCTGTCCGACTTTGTGCGCTTAGTTAGCATCAGACAGAAGTACTGGATTGGTTTTCTCAACTTGGCAAATTTTATTTAGAAAAAAAGATGGGGGAGGAGGAAAGTGACAGCGCTCTGAAGGCCAAGGTCTTAGAAGACAAACCTCAACTCTTCCGTAGCACCTGAGTCCCGTGTCTCTCTAACTGCTCGACCTCCCTGGGCACGGAGCCTCCTCCGGAGCAAGGAAAAGCCTATGTCCCCTGCCGAAGAAGGGTGGACGGTGAAGGTGCCTGGAAACGGCCAGAGAAAAGACCCAGGCGGTCGATGTTGCGGTGGAGGACGCTGTGCAGCACAGCCAGATGGGGTCCACCCTCACCACCACCCTCCCTGGAGAAGTCCCGGATGAAGCGGCCACGCTCGGATTGGAAGATGAACTTCTGGGGCAAGGGCCCATGCTCCCGGAGAAAGCCCCAAACACTGAGCAGCAGCAGACGGACCTCAAAAGGTGCCAGTTGGCTAAATACCTCGTGCATATTACCCAGGGCTGGGGGCAGGAGGCTTCCCTCAGCCATGACAGCCACCAGGGTGCAGGATGCCTCCAGGTGCCAGGGGGAGTGGGCTGTGTCAGGGTGGCGAGAGGCTTCCCAGTGGCCCAGAAGGGCGGCCAGCAGCCCCCGAAGCAACACGGAGCAGTAGCACAGGGCTGGGGGAGCAGCTGCTACTAGCTTTAACAGCTCAAAGAGCAAGGGTTGTTCCCGGAAGCGCCGGCCAATGCGGAGATCCCGCTCCACGGTGGCCCGGGCGTGCTCTTCAGGAGGCCAGGCCAGCTCTGCACCAGCTGCATCAGGACACACACTCTCCACCAAGGTCACGGCTACTGCTTTAGCTGCCTCCGGGCTCAGGATAGGAGCTCCCCAGCAGCCCCCACATTCAGTGCCCCCGGGGGAACTGCAGCAGTGAACCAGGAGGCTGAGGAGGCTTTGGATGTTATAGGTTACTTCCTGCTGATTTCGTGACTGGACAAACTTGGGTGGCTTTAAGCCACGGCCGATGACTCCCGCGTGGAAAACTGACCAGATCCCTCCAGGACCTGGCACAGCTGCAGTGTGCCTCCGATTAGTGTCCAACAGGGAGGCAGAAGCCAAAGAAGCTGAAACACCTGAAAGAGTCTCATTGTCCACATCCACTTCCCCTCCAAATAGTTCTATGTTGCCCTGATGTAAGGCTCCCTCAACTAGCAGCTGCAGGACAGCCTTGAGCCCAGCTGGAGAGGTCTGAGAGAGGCGGGTGAGAAGCTGAGTAGCTGAGGCCACACCTGGGGGGCCGTGCAGCCTCAGAGAGGCAAAGAAGCGGTGCACCCCAGCCCTCACCAGTCCTAGGAGTTGGGAAGGGGACAAGGCTTCCATAGGAAACGGACAAATGGCTAGGAGGGAAGCAGCAGCTTCAGCTACTTCTTCCTCAGGATGTAGCAGGAGGGGAGCCAGGTCAGACAGATGGGCTGAGGCAGACTCCCCAAACCGGGCCCCTAGGGCTACAGGGCCCTCACCACCCTGCTGTTCCCACCCTACTAACAGTGCTAAGTTGCGCAGGAAGCGAGCTGTGAAGGGAGACTGTAAAGTCCCTGCATGCACTCGAGCCAGGCAGCTTCGAAAGGCAAGGGGAAGGAGGCCAGAGAGACTGACCACCAGCCCTGCATACAACTGGGTAGCCAAACTCAACTCTTCAGGGCTTCGGGCTCGGCTCAGTAGATGACCCAAGGCCTCAGGTCCACAGCTAGGCCGGGTATAGACAGATAGCAAGCCCAAGAGCTGGTGCTGCCAGAGGAAGCGCTTCCGTTCCAGTCGTAATGTCTCTCCACACAACTCTCCAACATGGTTTCTGAGCGCATCTAAAAAGGGCACTGGGCGGGGAGGCGGGGGTGGGCCCAGCACCCCTTCCCCAGGAGACCCTCCCCGGTGATGAACCAGTTTTTGCAAGTGCAACAGTAGCAACTGGATTAGCCGGTCACAGGCCTCACGCACAGTGTCTGGTACAGCCAGGCCCTGAGTGGTAATGACCGAAGCAGGCATAGCTGTGTCCACCAGGAACTGCAGTAGGCGATAGGCACCTGCTCCAGAGGCCTGGCTTACCAGGTGCACAGCCAAGTTCAACATGTTGTCCAGCTCCTCTCGGGGGAATCCCTGCAGGTGTTGCTGCAGCTGGCTCAGCACAGCTGGGGGCTTGAGGCAGTCCACAAGTTCTCCAGACACTGTGCCCAGCAAAGCTGGCGACATGACTGCCAGCTGCAGTAGGAAAGGAACTGTGGCCTGAAGGGAGGGGTCCCCACTCCGGCTCCCAGCGCCTCCTGCCAGGCTATCATGGAACATTCGCAAGAGCTCTCGTCGGATGCTGTCTCCATGGCGAGAGGCCAGATGCCCTAGAATACCTACAACCGAGGTAATCTTGGGTACCCGTTTCTCCCCAGGGATAACAGGAGATCCAGGGAAGGGGTCTGTAGAGGGGGTTTGAGAAGAGCTTCCGCCACTGCCACCAGCTCCACCTCCAGCTCCACCATGGACACAGAAGTCCTTAAGGCCACAGGAGAGAACTCGGGAGATGATGGTACCAGGAAAAGAGGAACCAATATGTGCCACAACCCAGTCAAAATGTGGAGAATGCTGAACAGAGGTATCCAGCAAGGCATCCACACATGCATCTGGGCAGCTACCAATGAGAGCCGAGAGGCACTGCACATAGATGTCCATTAACGTGCGTGTGGCCCTACAGCCCATCCACAGCTGCAGCAGTTCGTTGAGAGAGCCAGTGGCATGGGGCACACGCTGGTGTTGGCCTGAGTATGTGCTGCTCAGTTGCCCCATGAGGTCAATGGACCATGCACTAATCACAGGTGCCCAGGCCTTTGGGTTGGCCCGGATAAACTCAGACAGCACCTGCTGTACTTCCTGCACCACATCCTCTAGACCAGGTCCCCCAGCAGGGACATGGGAGGGTGGAGGTGGACGGAGGTGAGGTGGACCACCCACAGGGCTTTCATCCAGGGTAGCCAGGTGGGCCCGGACACTCTCATCAAAGACACCTCTCAAGTGGTCAAGCACGGCAGCCCGAGCAGGTGGCAAAGAGCGGAGTAGGAGAAGACCACAGCGAGCATGTTCCCGGGCTGAGAGTTGGTGGCCCAGAATAGGGTCTATGCCGGTCAGAAAAGCCTTGATTTCCTGGGACAGCTCCTGAGCACTATAAGGAAGCAAAAAGAAACAAACTTAGAGTGTCACAAGATGTTAGGCAATTACATTTCCTCTTTAAGCTTTGGTTTCTATGTCAAATAGGGATAATAATGAGAATGTTAATAAAGCACTTTATATTATGCTTAATACAGAAGGATGGGCTCAGTGACTTTTTTTTTAAAAAGCATTCTTCAGCTGGGCGCGGTGGTTCAAGCCTGTAATCCCAGCACTTTGGGAGGCCAAGGCGAGAGGATTGCCTGAGCCCAGGGGTTCGAGACCAGCCTGGGCAACTTGATGAGACCTCATATCTACAATAAATCGAGAAAAAATTAGCCAGGCTTGGTAGCAGAAGGATCACCCAAGTCCAAATGGTCGAGGCTGTGGTAGCCGTGAGCGTGCCACTGCACTCCAGCCTGATGACAGAGTGAGACTCCTACTCAAATATAAATAAATTTAAAAAATAAAATAGCCGGGCTTGGTGGCTCAGCCTGTAATCCCAGCATTTTGGGAGGCTGAGGAGAGTGGATTGCCTGAGCCCGCGGGTTCGAGACCCGCCTGGGCAACTTGACGAGACCTCACCTCTACAATAAATCAAAAATTAGCCGGCATGGTAGCGTACGCCTGTAGTTCCAGCTACTTGGAAGGCTGAGGCGGAAGGATCGCCAGAGCCCAGCAGGTCTAGGCTGAGGTGGCCGGGAGCAGCCACTGCACTCCAGTCTGGGCGACAGAGTGAGACTCCAACTCAAAAAAATAAATAAATAAATAAAATAAAAAAGCAATCTTCAAAATAAAACTTGGACAGAATAATAAAAATAACCAAAAGCCGGGCTCGGTGGCTCAGCCTGTAATCCTGCGCCTTTGGGAGGCTGAGGTGAGTGGTTTGCCTGAGCCTGTGGGTTTGAGACCCGCCTGGGCAGCGAGACCTCATCTCTACAATAAATCAAAAAATCAGCTGGGCGTGGTAGCGCATGCCTGTAATTCCGGCTACTTGGAAGGCTGAGGTGGAAGGATCACTGGAGCCCAGCAGGTCGAGGCTGCGGTGGCTGGGCGTGGCCACTGCACTCCAGTCTGGGCGACAGAGTGAGACTCCAACTCAAAAAAATAAATAAATAAATAAAATAAAAAAGCAATCTTCAAAATAAAACTTGGACAGAATAATAAAAATAACCAAAAGCCGGGCTCGGTGGCTCAGCCTGTAATCCTGCGCCTTTGGGAGGCTGAGGTGAGTGGTTTGCCTGAGCCTGTGGGTTTGAGACCCGCCTGGGCAGCGAGACCTCATCTCTACAATAAATCAAAAAATCAGCTGGGCGTGGTAGCGCATGCCTGTAATTCCGGCTACTTGGAAGGCTGAGGTGGAAGGATCACTGGAGCCCAGCAGGTCGAGGCTGCGGTGGCTGGGCGTGGCCACTGCACTCCAGTCTGGGCGACAGAGTGAGACTCCAACTCAAAAAAATAAATAAATAAATAAAATAAAAAAGCAATCTTCAAAATAAAACTTGGACAGAATAATAAAAATAACCAAAAGCCGGGCTCGGTGGCTCAGCCTGTAATCCTGCGCCTTTGGGAGGCTGAGGTGAGTGGTTTGCCTGAGCCTGTGGGTTTGAGACCCGCCTGGGCAGCGAGACCTCATCTCTACAATAAATCAAAAAATCAGCTGGGCGTGGTAGCGCATGCCTGTAATTCCGGCTACTTGGAAGGCTGAGGTGGAAGGATCACTGGAGCCCAGCAGGTCGAGGCTGCGGTGGCTGGGCGTGGCCACTGCACTCCAGTCTGGGCGACAGAGTGAGACTCCAACTCAAAAAAATAAATAAATAAATAAAATAAAAAAGCAATCTTCAAAATAAAACTTGGACAGAATAATAAAAATAACCAAAAGCCGGGCTCGGTGGCTCAGCCTGTAATCCTGCGCCTTTGGGAGGCTGAGGTGAGTGGTTTGCCTGAGCCTGTGGGTTTGAGACCCGCCTGGGCAGCGAGACCTCATCTCTACAATAAATCAAAAAATCAGCTGGGCGTGGTAGCGCATGCCTGTAATTCCGGCTACTTGGAAGGCTGAGGTGGAAGGATCACTGGAGCCCAGCAGGTCGAGGCTGCGGTGGCTGGGCGTGGCCACTGCACTCCAGTCTGGGCGACAGAGTGAGACTCCAACTCAAAAAAAACAAAAACAAAAACAAAAAAAGCATTTAAAAACCATACCTAGTTGACACTACTTAATAAATGTTTTTTTCCATAACAATAACAATATCAACAATAGATAACTGGCCAGGCACGCTAGCTCACACCTGTAATCCCAGTACTTTGGGAGGTGGAGCCGCAAGGACTGCTAAACCCAGGGGTTCGCGACCAGCTTGAGCAACTTGACGAGACCTAATCTCTACAATAAATTAAAAAACTACCTGGGCATGGTGGCCTGCACCTATGTTTCTAGCTACTTGGAAGGCTGAAGCAGAAGGATCGCCTGAGCCCAGCAGGTCAAAGATGCAGCGGCTGTGAGCGTGCCACTGCATTCCATCCTATGTGACAGAGACTCCAACTCAAAACAATAGTAATAATAATAGATAACAACGAATGTGTCAAGTACTCCTTTAAGTACTTTGCATGTATTATTTCAATCCTGATAACAGTTCGATAAGGTAGGTACTATTATGATCCCATTTTACAGATAAGGAAATCAAAGTTATATAATAAAACTATATGTTCCAAGAAGGTAGGAAGGAACCATTGCTGTACTCTTCAACACTGAAACCCCTTCTGCTGAGATGTCTAGTATATAGGAAGCACTCAATAAATATTTGTTGAACTGACTGAGTATATTCTGTGTTTCCATAATATCTGCTTTAAACACCTTTCCAGCTTTATTGCACTCCCACCACAACCACAAGAACCCTGGAGTCTGCTCTTAATGGAAAGAATAAGCCCTCTATGTAGGGCTCTCCCTTCTAACACTTGTTTCTTCCCATATCCTGCAAACATCCTAACCACCGACCACTGTATCAACAACCACCACCCTACAAAGCACCCTCAATGTGCCTGGGAATCAGGTTGTCCCAGGGCAAGACTGGGTATCAATGCCTTTCAATCCTTCCCCTCCCAAAACATATGGGTCTTATTGGTTCAGAAACCAGTAGTATGGAAGGAGGCAAAATTCCTTTTCTTAAAGTCAAAGAAGCTATACGGAGAAATGAGATTTTCTCTTATGGTCAAAGAGGACAGCATCCTCTAGGAGCTGATAAGACTCTGACTGTGCCATTCCTCTCTCGTTCCTCCAAAACCAACCAACCAACCAACCAAACAACCATCTACCCTAATCTAAGGCAGTGTCTCTGCCGGGGTGCAAGGAAAAGGCTAGAAAGAAGCATTCAGTGGGCTTCTGGCCTGGGGTCTCAGGGAGTCTCCACGAAGTCAGCACCCCGGGATGCCTCAGGTCTAAAAGGGGCAGGGCAGCAGTGCTGATATCCACGACTCTTGGGAGATCAAGGCCGAGGCCTAGGGTAGCTAGGCATTGGGGTCTGGCGAGAGGCAGGTCCGAGGACTTGGGAGGGCGGGCACGGAGCCCGGAGGTTTGGTGAGGCAGTCCCGAGTTCTGGAAGGACCCGACCGGGAATCTCCGAACAACCCTGACGCGAGTTCTCGAGCTAGGATCCGGGTTTCAGCCGAGAAAGCTGGGGATCGGCGCGGGGCCGCGAGGTGGGGTAAGGTGCCAGGGGCTCTGACTACCTGAGAGGCGCGGGACCGTGGGTGACCGGTGCGGGCCCGGGAGGCCCTGGGGCCCCGGGAGGGTCGCACAACGCGGACATCCCGGAGCCCTAGCCCGAGCCCGAGGCGGGAGCGGCGGAACGCAGGCGGCGCATACGCGCTGACAGGAAGCTCGAAAGGAACCAGCGACTAGGTCTCTCAGGAAAACTAATCCGGCGATGTCCTCGACCCTGACACATAGGTTCCGCGCTGCGTCGGAATCCCAGAGCAGAGACCCGACAATGACAACAGGAAGCCGACCGTCCTCGATGCAATCGTTTTTTTTTTTGTTTTGTTTTTTGGGTTGGAGTCTCACTCTGTTGCCCAGACTGGAGTGCAGTGGCACACTCCTGGTCACCGCAGCTTCGACCTGCTGGGTTCCGGCGATCCTTCCGCCTCAGCCTTCCAAGTAGTTGGAACTACAGGCACGCGCTACCATGCCCGGCTAATTTTTGATTTATTGTAGAGATGAGGTATCACCAAATTGCTCAGGCGGGTCTCGAACCCGCGGGCTCAGGCAATCCACTCACCTCAGCCTCCCAAAGGCGCAGGATTACAGGCTGAGCCACCGAGCCCGGCGCAATCGTTTTTTTTTAAACGGCCATGGACACACAAACTAAGCCTGCCGAGGCCATTCACAGTAGAATTTAATCATTTTTCCTGTCGCCAAAAATACAAAGTGTTTAACTCACGAGCTCTTAAAAAATGAAGGACTAGGAAACGTTTTAATCAATAAGCAGTGACAAGCTGTGCGGGGGGGATAACATGAAGCCAGGAGTTCGAAACTGCAGTGAGCTATGCTTCCTCCACAGCACTCCAGCCTAGGTGACAGAGCAAAACCCTGTTTCATATAATAATAATAATAATAATAATAATAATAATAATAAACAGCAATGTAAAAGGAAAACTAAAGAGAGAGAAGGGGGCCGGTTGTGGTGGCTCATGCCTGTAGTCCCAGCACTTTGGGAGGCCGAGGCGAGAGGATTGCCTGAGCCCAGGGGTTCAAGGCCAGCCTGGGCAACATGACGCGACCTCGTCTCTACAATAAATTAAAAAAAAAAAAAAAATAGCCGGGCTCGG
>NW_007249802.1:1485-2866 GCF_000164805.1 Carlito syrichta | reverse complement strand
ACTCAAAAAAAAAAAAAAATTAGCCAGGAGTGGTGGTGCAGTTGCAGCTACGTGGAAGGCTGAGGCAGAAGAATTGCCTGAACTCAGTAGATCGAGGCTGTGATAGCCATGAGTGAGCGTGCCACTGTACTCTAGCCTGGGTGACAGCATGAAACTCCAACTCAAAAAGACCAGGCGCAATGGCTCACACCTATAATCACAGCACTTTGGAAGGCCAAGGTGAGAGGACTGCCTGAATCCACGGGTTTAAGACCAGCTTGGATAACTTGGTGAGACCTCATCTCTACAATAAATCAAAAATTAGCTGGGCGTGGTGGTATGCACCTGTGGTTCCAGCTGCCTGGAAGGTTGAGGTAGAAGGATCGCCTCAACCCAGCAGTGTGAGGCTGCAGTGGCCATGAGTGTGCCACTGCACTCCAGCCTGGGTGACAGAGACATCAACTCAAAATATAAATAAGTAAAGGACAACAAAAATACATATACACAAGTATGCAGAAAGAGATAAATCAAGCATAGCAAAATATTAACAACTGGTAAATCTCAGTAGAGGTCACAGATAAGGGTTACCTGTACTAATCTCTTAGCTTTACTGAAGATTTGAAATGTTCAAAAGATAAAGTTAGGGGAAGAGGATCACTGGGCCCAAGGCCTTCCTCTTCCAGACAGCACACCTGTAATCCCAGTACTTTGGAAGGTGAGTGAGAGGATTACCTGAGCCCAGAGATTGGAGACCAGCCTGGGCAACATGGCAAGACCTAGTCTCTACAAAAAAAAAAAAATTAGCTGGATAGGCATGGCGGCGTGCACGCCCGTAGCCCCAGCTACCTGGAAGACTGAGACGGAAGGATCACCCTGAGCCCAGCAGGTCGATGCTGTGGTGGCCATGAGCATACCACTGGCACTTTAGCCTGGGCAACAGAGTAAGACTCCAACTCAAAAACAAAAAATAAAAAAACAGGGCAGGGATTTTGACTGAGTGTAGTGGTTCACACCTATAATCCTAGCACTTTGGGAGGCTATGGTGAGAAGACTGCTTGAATCCAGGAGTTCAAGACCAGCCTGATCAACAGATTCCATCTCTACAAAAAATTTTTTTAAATAGTGCTGGGGAAGATGATTCTGTTTCTCAGTTGAACACTTCAGCCCTGGTTTCCAACAAACAGAAGTTTTGAATGATAAAAGGAAAAAGTAATGTCTGGTCTTCATTTTATTAAAAATATAATCCAGCAAAAGAAACAAGACAAACATTAGTTCAGGTGACTTGCCCACTCTGGTCACACAGATGCAATGGGAGAACTAGTGTCAGGACCCTTACTGTAATAGTGAAACATCAAGAGAACACAACTCCATTTTTTTTTTTTTTTTTTTTAGTTGGAGTCTC
>NW_007249802.1:0-832 GCF_000164805.1 Carlito syrichta | reverse complement strand
GCACTCCAGTCTGGGTGACAGAGTGAGACTCCAACTCAAAAAAAAAAAAATAATAATAATGTAGGAACAAATATACAACTGATGAGATTAATTCTAGGAAAGAGAGGAAGTATATATACTATGGTTTGTTAAAGATCTAAAGGAACACTGTGACCTGACCAAAGATAAAGAAGCTTCCCAAGTTGGCAGCAGTGGCTCATGCCTGTAATCCCAGCACTTTGGGAGGCCAAGGCAAGAGGATTGTGAGTTCAGTGGTTTGAGACCAGTCTGGGCAACTTGGCGAGACCTTGTCTCTACAATAAATCAAGAAAAATTAGTCGACTGTGGTGGTACATGGCTGTGGTTTCAGCTACTTGGAAGGCTGAGGCAGAAAAATCACCTGAGCCCAGTGGGTCGAGGTTGCGGGGGCCTTGAATGTGTGTCACTGTACTCCAGCCTGGGCAAGAGTGAGACTCCAACTAAAAGAAAAAGAAAAACTTCCCAACGTCCTTAGACCCTCGCTGATGCCCTGATGTCTGCAATTACTGGTCATCTCTTCAACCAAATCTCCTTTCCTTCCAACTTTAACATAAAGAGCCTGAAATTTGAACTGACTTGAGATGGTTTTTGAGACATCAGTCTGCCATCTCCTCAGGTAGCTGGCTCTTGAATAAACATGTCTTGACTCTTGAGTTTGGCTTGTCTTTTTTGGAGTCTCACTTTGTCATCCAGGCTGAAGTACAGTGGCATGCTCATGGCCACTGCAACCTCGACCTACTGGGCTCAGGTGATCTTTCATTTTTTTTTTTGAGTTGGAGTCTCACTCTGTTGCCCAGACTGGAGTGCAGTGGCC
>NW_007249801.1:322261-323264 GCF_000164805.1 Carlito syrichta | reverse complement strand
AACACAGTGAGACTCCAACAAAAAAAAAAAAAAAAATTGGATGGGCGTGATGGTAAGTCCCTGTAGTTCCAGTTACTTGGAAGGGTGAGGTGGAAGGATCGCCTAAGCCCAGCAGGTTGAGGCTGCAGTAGCCATGAACATGACCCTGTACTCCAGTCTGGGCAACAGAGTGACTCTGACTCAAATAAAATAGAATAAAATTAAATAAAATATAAAATAAAATGAAAAAGTTAACTATGGTTATTATTATTCCCAAACTTAAGGATATTAGCTTGGCTTAGGAAAAAAAACCAAGCCAGGTGTGGTGACTCATTTCTGTAATCCCAGCACTTTGGGAGGTAGAGGTGAGAGGATTACCTGAGCTCAGGGGTTGGAGACCAGCCTGAGCAACATGGTAAGACCTCGTCTCTACAATAAATCAAAAAATCACCTGGGCATGGTGGCACATGCCTGTGGTTCCAGCTACTTGGAAGGCTAAGGTAGAAGGATCATCTGAGTCCAAAAGGTCGAGGCTATGAGCATGCCACTGCACTCCAACCTGGGCAACAGAGTGAGACTCCAACTCAAAAAAAACCCCCACAAGAACGTGAGTTTAAAATCAGGGATTGTCCAGGCACGGTGGCACAAGACTGTGATCCGAGCACTTTAGGAGGCCGGGGTGAGAGAATTGCCTTAGCCCACAGGTTCAAGACCAGTCTGGGCAACTTGGCAAGACCTCATCTCTACAACAGATCAAACAATTAGCCAGGCGTGGTGGTGTGTGCCTGTAGTTCCAGCTACTTGGAAGGCTGAGGCTGAAGGATCACCTGAGCCTAGCAGGTTGAAGGATCACTGGAGCCTAGCACTCCAGCCTGGGGGACAGGGTGGGACTCCAATTCAAAAAAATAAAACATTTCTTCCTTTATTTTCCTTTTTTTTTTTGAGTTGGAGTCTCACTCTGTCACTCAGACTGGAGTACAGTGGCCACTCCCAGCCACTGCAGCCTCGACCTGCTGGGCTCTGG